>NC_142607.1:36168237-36468237 GCF_041222555.1 Hakea prostrata
ATCGATTTCGGTATAAAACTTTGCGAGATGAGCACCAAATGTGTTAAAACTTGTTGTCTATGCATGTCATTGTGTTTAAAACCTAGGGAATATGTTTCTAAGCATTCCTAAGCATGATTTCTAGCATTGGATACAAGTAAAGCATGGTGTTTCTCGGTTTTGCGGAATGGTTACTCACGAGAAGTGGGCGTGGTGAATCCAGTGGTCATGGAGGTGGTGAAGTACCTCGGGGAGGTGGTGAAGTACACTCCTGGAGGTGGTGAGATACCAAATCTGATCGGGGTACTCATGAGATCCCTGGTGCCCGAATGTTGGAAGTTTGGGAGATCTTGCCAATATTATGGGCAATATGATGCAGCGGCAAGCGGCTCAGTTCAACCGGATGTTGGTGGGTTTCATGACTCTGCATAATGAGACCCGGGCTGGTGCTAATGTGAATCCTCATGCCGTGATCTGAATGCGGGAGGTTTAGCTAGAACTCCTCATACTACTTTGATGGAGAGTTTTACGAAGATGCAAGTACCCACTTTCTTGGAGTTACCAAGGACCCCTTGTTTCCTAACAAGTGGCTTCATGAGTTGGAGAAGGCTTTCCGGCATCTGCAATGCTCGGAGCTCGAGAAGATTTTGTTTGCTTGAGCGGAAGTTGCAACAAGAAGGCTGATGCATGGTGGATCTCCACTCGTCTGTTTTGGAAGGGTTGCATGCGGGGGTTGTAACTTGGGAGTTATTCAAAGAGGCTTTTTGTATGAACTACTTTCCCGAGGCGGTGAAGGATGCAAAGGAAGGCTGAGTTTATGATTCGACTCAAGGAACTTTGTCTGTGTTGGAGTACCAACGAAGTTCGAGGAGCTTCATTTCTTTGCTCCGAGACTCTTTGAAGGAAGACCTCGCCAAAGCAAAGAAGTTCTTCAAGGGGCTGCCACCCTATTAAAGCTTATCTCACAGTCCAGCCTATAGTGAGCTATGCTCAAGTGGTGCGAGAACTCGAAGAAGTTGGAAGAAGCAGAGAAGGAAAGTGCTCGTGTGCAAAAGCCTTGGCGGTCAAGGAATTCTGGTTTGGTGGATCGCAATGACCGTCGTTATGTGAGACCTACACCCTACCCCACTCCTACCTTCGGGCTAAGAGTGTGGAGGTCGAACACGGGTTTTCAGCAGCTCGGCCGGTTTAAACGGTATGGCGGAAACCGACCACCAGCAAATGCAAGTGCAAGTGCAAGTGCGAGTGCAAGGCCTTTTGTTCGAAGCCCTCTATTGCAGCCACCCCTGTTGGATCCGGCAATCTGTTTGCTTCTCTGCAAGCAAGCTGGTCATTTTGCTCGATGCTGTCCCGGGCGGCACCTTGCCCCAGCTTCCCCGGGTGGTGAAGAGTGCTCCTGCTCCTCCCTCTGGTAGAGTTTTCAGTATTTCGATCTTTTGGCGGGATCCAAGCCATGATGTGATTACGGGTACATTGTTAGTCGCTTCTATTTCCGCATTTGTCTTATTTGATACGGGTGCATCTCATTCGTTCATGTCATCGCATTCATCAAGAAGACTAACCTAATCCACGAGAAGTTGTCTAGTTGTTTATTGATTAGTACACCTCTTGGTCTCTTGTGAAACTAGATAAGGGGTTATCTAAATGTCCTGTGTTGATTGGTGAGAAGAACTTGGAAGCCAATTTTGTGATTCTTGACATGAAGGACTTCGATGTTATTTTGGGAATTGATTGGTTGACAGCCCACAAAGCTGTGTTCCTTTGTTCCTCAAAGAAGATTCAATTCCATATTTGTGGAAGTCCGGTTTTTGAATTTCAAGGTGAAAAGAGAAGGGTTTGTAAGAAGGTCTTGTCACTGCTTGATGCAAGTCTATGCCCTAGTGGATGATGCTTCATCCCAAGGCAAGGGTATAGTGGAGAAAAGAGTCGACGAAGTCGAGTTATCTGCGACTTTGTTGATGTCTTCCCACTGATGATCTATCGGGAGTTCCTCCCGGACGAGAGATGTCGAATTCTCTATTGATCTCGTCCCCGGTGCCGCTCCGTATCTAAAGCTCCGTATAGGATGGCTCCTCTGAGTTGAAAGAATTGCAAAATCAGTTGAATGAGCTCATTGATAGAGGTTTCGGTACAGCCTAGTGTGTCACCTTGGGGAGCTCCGGTCTTGTTCGTCAAGAAGAAGAGACGGTAGTATGCGCTTGTGCATCGACTACCGTGAGTTGAATAAGTTGACTATCAAGAATAGATATCCGCTGCCGAGAATCGATGATCTCTTCGATCAGTTGAAGGGTGCGGTTGTGTTCTCGAAGATTGACTTAAGGTCCGGATATCACCAATTGAAAGTGAAGTCTAGTGATATCTTCAAGACAGCTTTCCGACGCGGTATGGTCACTACGAGTTTAGAGTCATGCCTTTCGGATTGACCAATGCTCTGCGGTGTTCATGGACCTCATGAACCGAGTATTTCATGATGTGCTTGATAAGTTTGTGATTGTTTTCATTGATGACATCTTGATCTATTCGAAGAGCGAAGAAGAGCATGCGAGTCATCTAAGTTTCACTTTGCAAAGGTTGCGGGAAAAGAAGTTGTTTGCTAAGTTTAGCAAGTGTGATTTACGGCTTAAGAGAGTGGTTTTCCTTGGTCATGTAGTTTCAGCCGAAGGTATTTGTGTCGATCTGAAAAGGTCCAAGCTGTGGCTGATTGGGAGAGACCCGAAGTCGATGTCGGAAGTAAGAAGTTTTCTTGGATTGGCGGGTTACTACCGAAGGTTTATTGAGAACTTTTCTCGGTTGGCTGCTCCTATGACTAAGTTGACCAGGAAAGAAGAGAAGTTTGTTTGGTCTGACGCTTGTGAGAAGAATTTCCAAGAGTTGAAAGATAGATTGACAAGTGCCCGGTTTTGACTATACGATAGTTCCGGTGGTATGACGGTTTTATACCGATGCGTCAAAGATTGGTTTGGGTTGTGTCTTGATGCAACATGGCAAGGTCGTAGCCTATGCTTCTCGGCAATTGAAGGATTATGAGCGGAATTACCCCACTCACGATCTAGAACTTGCCGCCGTTGTCTTTGCTTTGAAGATTTGGAGACATTATCTTTACGGTGAGAAGATTGCCATTTTCACGGATCATAAGAGTTTGAAATATTTCTTTACCCAAAAGGAGTTGAACATGAGACAAAGGAGATGGTTGGAACTCGTCTCCGATTATGATTGTGATATTCGGTATCATCCCAGGGAAAGCAAATGTTGTTGCTGATGCTCTTAGTAGGAAGAACCCGAGAAGAAGACTTTGGATTTGAATGCTTTGAGTTTACCATTGTGGTCTTCTATTGAGAGTTTTGATTTGGAGATCGTCCTCGAGAATTCTGATTTTATTCTTTACGCCATGACGGCAAGATCTGGTCTTAGAGATAAGATTGTTGCTCTGCCGAGTTTCGATCAAGAGTTTTTGACCAAAGTTGAGAAGATTTCTTCGAATCTCGAGTCGGACCCCGACTTTGGTATATCCATGGATGGTGCTTTGTTGTTTAGAGGAAGGCGTGTGTGCACACAAAGCGATGAAGTTAAGAAAGAAATATTGAAGGAAGCACACCGATCGGTCTTTCTTGTACACCGGGAAGCACCAAGATGTACAAGGACTTGAAGGAACATTTTTGGTGGATTGGTCTAAAGGCGGATGTTGATGATTTTGTTGCCAAGTGTGAGACTTGCCAGCGTGTGAAAGCCGTTCGACAACCTCCATCCGGATTACTTCAACCCCTTCCTATTCCTAGTTGGAAGTGGGAAGATATCTCCATGGACTTTGTGACTAGCTTGCCTCGGACAAGTAAAGGTAATGACAACTTGTGTGGGTGATTGTTGATAGGTTGACCAAATCAGCCCATTTCATTCCTATGAAGATCACTCATACTACGGATAAGCTAGCCGGGCTTTATGTGGATAATGTGGTTCGTGTGCATGGTGTGCCATTGAGTATTGTCTCGGATCGTGATCCTAGGTTCACCTCAAGGTTTTGGAATAGTTTGCGAGAAGGCCTTGGGAACCCAATTGAACTTGAGTACAGCTCATCATCCACGATCGATGGACAATCGAGCGGACAATTCAGACATTGGAAGACATGCTCGAGATCTTGTGTGGTGGATATGGGTGGTAATTGGGATGAACACCTAGCTTTGGTTGAGTTTGCCTATAACAACGGTTATCAAGCAACAATAGGCATGGCTCCATTCAAGGCTTTGTATGGTAGTACTTGTAGGACACCTTTGTGCTTGGTGAGGGCAGGTGAAAGAAAAGTCTTAGGTCTGAGATGATTGAAGCTACAAGTGCTATGGTAGATATGATAAGAGAAAGGATTAAGTCCGCTTGATCAAGACGAAATCTTATCTTGATAAGAGAAGGACCGATTTGGAATTTCAAGTTGGAGAGAAAGTCTTTCTGAAGGTCTCACCAATGAAGGGTGTGATGAGATTCAATGTTAAGGGAAAGCTTAGCCCTCGTTACATTGGACCTTTCGAGATTTTGGAAAAGGTTGGACCTGTTGCGTGTCGATTAGCATTACCTCCGTCTCTTGCTGGTGTGCACAATGTGTTCCATATTTCGATGCTCCGAAAATACATAGAGAATCCGGAACACATTTTGCGGCAAGCACTGAAGGACTTAGTGCTGATTTGACCTATGATGAAGAACCGGCCGAAATCCTGGATAGGAAGGACAAGCAGTGCGGAATCGCGCCATTCCTTTGGTGAAGATTCGGTGGAAGAACCATACCCCTGAAGAAGCTTCTTGGGAGAAGGAAGAAGACATGAAGGAGAAGTTTCCTTACCTCTTTGGAAGCACAGTGCGCTTTCAATTTCGGGGACAGAAATTTCTTTAAGGGGGGGAGAATGTGAAACCCAGCCCTAACCTTGACCCGGAAACCTTGTTATTTGTAGGTCCGATGACCGAAGTAAAGTAAGAAGTCAGCTTTGGGCCATCCCGAGTAGAGGACTTGGTGTCGGCTTTGAATCCATGAAGGTTGATGATGAGGTTCTATTTATGGAAACAGAATCCCGATGAAGATCTAATTAGTTGATGGACTTGGAGTGCTCTCTATCTTGGTTTGAAGGCATTTCTACCAACTAGGTAAGTCACTTGACTTGTGTGCAAAACCCCTTTAGGATTGGATTTGATCTGGACCTTCAATTCCCTGTTTTGGCCTTCTTTGTCACGCATTGGTCGACTGATTGGTTGATCTGGGCCAGTCGACCAATCCACTCGACCAATGGGTCTGTCTTTGGCAATTAGGTTGATTCTTGCTCTATTTAAGTCTAACCTCGAGTCCACTTCGTATTTGCTGCCTCCAAACCCTCTGGAGCAGACCAAAGACCTCTGCAAGTCATCTCTCTTGCATCCTTGGAGTTTTCTTGGCGGATCTTCGTCGGAACTCTTCTTTTTGCATCAAAAGGTATGTCTACTCTCTCTTCTTCTCCTCCATCTTTGTTTTTCTTTCCTTTTTGAGTTGAGAGCAGTAGAAGAGATGCTGCATTCTCTGTTGCAAACATCTCCGAACATGTTCTCATGATCATCCTAAGGATTTAAGGCTAGAACAATGATCTTAACCATGATCATTGCAAGCTTTTGAAGGATTCATGATCAAACCATGATTTAATCTCTGTTAATCTTCTAATCTGAATTCCGATCTCTTTGGATCTTCTTTCATTGATCATGTTAGTGGTTAATGGTTGTGTTTTCTTTCCATGATTCATAATCCATAGAATTCTAGTTGTTCTCTTCTACCTTACTATGTGTTCTTCATGATGCATGATAGTACATATATGGTAGGTTTTATTTCCTTATTTAGATTTATGCTTCTAAGCCTTATTCCATGAAGACCTATGCATGTTTTCATGTTTTCATTACCGAAAGCAATGATCCATCCTCCTATAGTTCTTGTCCTTGTTTTCTATTTCAAAATCCATCAAGATCCATGTTTGATTTATTTATGGTAACTTTTTGTTTCCTAATTTGGATCTTGATACCTTGATTTGATTAGTGTTTTGAGGTCCCCTTTATGTTAGGATACTACTGATATAGTCTACCCCTTGATTAGTACCCTTTTGAACCACCAAATTCGGATTTCATATCTTAAAACTCTGATTTTATAAGCTATTGTTCATGTGGTTGATTGCTTGGTCGATTGGACCAAAACACCAATCCACTCGAGGCCAATGAGTTGTGTTCTTCATCCGATTTGATTATTTTGACCTATAATCTTCTAGGGATCTTTCCTAATATGTTGTATATATGCTTGTTTAGGGTCTTCTTTGCTCAAGTTTGGAACCAAGATCTTACTTGATTTCTTAGGATATTCTTTCTAAGTTATAAAAGGTAAGGATGGTTATTTCCTTAATTACATAGATTGCATGAATCTTAGTTTCTATATTTGGGAAATATCATTAATATGTTTCCTAAATTAGATTCTTATTATGATATACTACTGTTGCATAACCTTGATTACCTTAGCATTACTTATTCATATTGAATTGATTCATGAATGATTTACTTACCAATGTTATACAAGTGATCTGTAAATATTGATTTCTTTCCATGGAGATATGGAGTTACCATATATGTTATGTTATGAATTGGTGCATGTGATTGATTAGGTATGGTTTGGGAAGGGGAGGTGTCCTTTTGATATTCTGTCCTTGGACTACTCGGGTAATATTATGGGACGTTTCCAGATGGTGCCCTCTGGACACCTTCCTAGATTATTGGATGTCATACCTAGGACTTGTCTAGTGGTGTTTTGCTAGGATGTCCTGTTATGTCAGACCCTAATCGGAGGGGTATTGAGACCGAGTAACGACCCGTGGTAGCAATGGGGGTTTGTGGGCACTCAAGACTGGTGACTAATATCCAGTGAGAGGACATGAATCACATTGTGGGGGCCATTCATTGGTAGGGTTGCATTTGGTTAGACTTGGGCTCATGGGCGCTCAAGACCGGTGACCTATACCCGTGAGAGGAAATGAGAGTTTCCGTTTACTATTTGTGGATGACCAATAGGGTTGATGAGTCCGTAGTCCGAGTTGGTTGGTGGCATAGGATACGATACGCTAACTCTAGTGTGAAGGATACCGAAAAGGATCGTCGGGGGACGAGGAATGGAAGTATCCGGATCTGACTTGATATAACTAAGTAGAAGACTTGCATTTGGCTAGGTTTTACCTTGACATGCGCCGGTATTTATACCAAATGGTTGTGAGAGAGTGTGGTGACTTAAACCCCAGCCATGGTTTGTCCAAGAGGGATGCAGGACCCATTACCAATCGGCTGCTCAAGACCGTGATGACCGTAGAGAATCCAAGATACCTTAAATGGTTGATGGAGGTGATTTGGACTTTACCCAAAGAAGTATGGTGCTATGACTTAAAGCATGTCCGCCAATAGAGACCAGCATACATAGATTTAGATTCATACATGCATTGTTTGTCTCATTTCATATTGCATCATGTTATGATTGTTTTATCATGCCTTTACTAAGTTGTTATGGATTTTAACTTGCCTTGCTACGAGTTTTTTTGAAACTCATTCCTTTTTGTGCAAATATCTTTGTTAGATTTTCCTGCAGTCTTGAGTACTATGACGGTTCCCTATGAGGAAGCGCAAGGCGGATGATGCATACTACTCTCAAGGTGCTTGCGGTTACCAAAGATTATGGTGAAGATCCCTCGTGTGGTTATGCTCCGTACTAGGATTAGCCCTATTTTGGAATGGAAGCGTCCTTGTGCTTAGTTTCTCTAGTTCTATGTTTACGAGGATGTTCTTCTATAAGGTGAAAGAGAACTTGGTTTAGTTGATAGAACAATGTCTTCCTCTTTCTTTAGTTTTTGTTTTTTAGATGTAATAGTTTAGTTTTGACTTTCGAGCTACTTTTCCGTTGGAATTGTGAAGTGGGATTTTCCGCTTCACTCTACATTTTGATTATTATATTAGTATCATTCTTTATTCTAATTTGATTTATGATTGTCATTCTTTCTTATTATCTTGATCTCTTTGTTTATATAATGTTACACTTGATTATATCTTGTTCATGATTATGTTATTGTGTATGTGGGCGAATGATTTCCTCGATACTTGATCTTCGACGCTATGGATCACACACTCGAGTATGCCAGGTAGGGTACCGGCTGGGTGGATGTGACACCAAGCATCCCAAGATTATAGGTGCATGGAAAGGAATATCTGGCTAATGTCACACACCACCCACAGGTATTGATCCAGCCCGACAACCCGTGGGTGCAATCCATCACAGGATCCATGATTTTGTCATCAATGACAATGAATGCAAGTAATAATCATCGTAAGCAAGAACAAGTCGAAATAATTAATTAAAAAGGATTACAGGAGTCCAAGTACTCCGAAGAAAATTAATTAAAGAAAATAATCAAAGTAATTGAGTTCCAAAATTTGTCAAGTTCAGTGGAAGCAATTATTAAACTAAAACAGTTTCCTTCAAGTAGCTTGCTCATGGGCCAAAACTTGCTCTTCTAATATAGTAATATAGGGGGTTCTTTAGTTTATCTCCAAAGACTTCTCAAAATGGCAAGCGATCTACCTCCTTCTGCCATCAATGGGTGCTATAAGCGCACTCCAAGCATCTGCAAGAGTCTTTGTGGAAAAAATCTCCGTCTCCCACTGATGATACCACATTCTCTTCATAGGAGTTGCTCTAGTCATATGGAACTTATCCTAATTTGGGAATACCATTTGTACAATATAATTTAACTTACATAGAAAGGGATGAATTTTGATGAATTCAGTAAGGAAAACACATCTCACAAACATATCGACAATATATCCAAGTAAGCATATATGTAAAGAATGATATGCAAATATATGAATGTAGCTATAATCTAACTATGCAAGTCTCTAGACGGTTGTGTTTTAAGATATAACAACAACTCTCCTTTGGGTAGGTCTGGCCACTTTGATCCCTCACGGATTGGTTACCTCTATTGGGATCCTAGGCAAAGGGATTTAGTCCTCGTCAATCAACCATGGCTGGGTTTAGGTCAACACTCTCTTACCACAACCATTGGCATGAGTACTTACGCATGTCGAGGTTTCTATCAATGCAATGTCATACAATGACATACTACATGTAGTCCAGATACTTCCCCTATAGCACCAACCAACTCGGTTTAATATCCTTCCCTACCTAGGAATGAGAACTGTAAAACCCAGCCCTAACCTTGACCCGGAAACCTTGTTATTTGTAGGTCCAGTGACCCGAAGTAAAGTAAGAAGTCAGCTTTGGGCCATCCCAGTGGAGGACTTGGTGTCTGGCTTTGAATCCATGGGAGTTGATGATGAAGTTCTATTTATGGAAACTGAATCTTGATGAAGATCGGATTAGTTGATGGACTTGGAGTGCTCTCTATCATGGTTTGAAGGCATTTCTACCTATTAGGTAAGTCACTTGTTATGTGTGCAAAACCCCTTTAGGATTGGATTTGATCTGGGTCTTCAATTCCCTGTTTTGGAATTGCTGTCAGCATTGGTCGACTGATTGGTCGACTGGACCAGTCGACCAATCCACTCGACCAATGAGTGCTGTCTTTGGCAATTAGGTCTTGCTTGCTCTATTTAAGTCCAATCTCGAGTCTACTTTGTATTTTCTGCCTCCAAACTCTTTGGAACGAACCAAAGACCTCTGCAAGTCATCTCCCTTGCATCCTTGGTGATTTTCTTGACGGATCTTCGTCGAAACTCTTCCTTTTGCATCAAAAGGTATGTCTACACTCTCTTCTTCTCCTCCATCTCTATTTTTCTTTCCTTTTTGAGTTGAGACAGTAGAGGAGATGCTGCATTCTCTGTTGCAAACATCTCTGGACTTGTCTCTCATGATCATCCTAAGGATTAATGGCTAGAACAATGATCTAAAATAATTTTTTTTTTTTTTTTGTGTATGGAGTGATAAAAAAAATTTTTTTTTTTTTTTTTTTTTTTTTTTTTTTTTTTTTTCTCCTTTGTTGGTTGTGGGGGGGGGGGGGCCCACCCCCCCCCCGGGGTGTCCCGGGGATGCCGGACGGGGGGGGGGGCCCCCCACCATTACCAACTGATGATGAGTGATTGAGACCTTCCTAAAGAAGTACGGTGCTATGACTTAAAGCATGTCTGCCAATAGAGACCAGCATACATAGAGTTAGATTCATTCATTCATTGCTTGTCTCATATCATATTGCATTTATGTTTGTTCTGAAATCCTGCCATTTATGTTATTATGGATTTAACTGCCTTACTGAGTTTCTTTGAAACTCATTCCTTTATTGTACAATGTTTGTTAGACTATTCTGCAGGTACTGAATACTATGACGGTCCCTATGAAGAAGTGCAAGGCGAAGAGGCATATCTCCAAGAAGGTGATTGCGGTTACAACAATTACACGGAGGGATTCCGCAGCGAGTGGTTATGCTCCGTACGATGCTTAGTCCGACCATTGAGTGGAAGCGCCCTTGTGCCGTTTATGAGATTTACACTTATAGGGATGTTGTCTATAAAGTGGAGAACAATTTAGTTACCCATTGTACTTGCTCTTGGGATTAGATTTTTGTCTAGTTTATTCTCTTTTAGAACTACTTTTCCGCTGGTTGTAGAGTGGGATTTTGCCTCACTTTACTTATCTGTTTTTGACACTACGATTATATCTAGTACTCTGATTTATATATGATTCATACTTTCCTTATTGGATCTATGGTTTATCTTCCGCACTTTTATTGTTCTTGTTCATGATTATGTTATTGTTTATGTGGGAGGTTGATTACTCGATACCTGATCTTCGGGCTGTGGATCACACTCTCGGGTATGCCGGATAGGGTGCACCGGCTGGGAGGATGTGATGATTGGTATCGAGCCAAGTTTCGAGGAAATCCTAACCACAAAAGACAATAACTGAACATTCTCGAGTCATTGATCCGAAATGACTCTTCTACTCTTAGAAGTGAATAATAGAACACTTGGATTAGAAACTTAACCTTTGATGCATAACGAACATTTCCGAATAACATACCATAATTATACTTAAACAAATGTCACTAATGCGAAGAAAAGAAAGGTGCATAATATACAATAATTAAGTGAAACAAAATGAACTTCATTAATTTCAAAAGCTTTTACAATGATTACATCCGAAATGCATAAATGAAAATCCTAGGGTACAGTCTATCTAGGTGATCTTCTCGATCTCTCGTATGCTCCCGAACTCCTCCGCTAGCTGAGTCACCCGATGCTCTATCCTATCCTGTCGTGACTCCATCCTCTCGTACATCTGCTCTGTCCGACCTCCATCCTCTCTAGCATGGAAGTCATCGATCTCATCTGTGCCCCAAGATCCGAAGTCTCTGGAACTGCATGTGAAGGGCCACCTACCTCGAAGTGTGATGAAGGAAACTCGTGATGCACCGGCTCGGCCCTCGTGCATATCTGCATCATCTCCGGCCTGATCATCACTATCGGGACCAATATCCTCTCCTCCATCCTCTAACCCCTGATCCTCATCCTCCGACTCCTCATCATCCTCACCCTCCGGACCGGGAGATCTCTCGAGCTGCTGCAGTCTCATCCGACGAATGGTCCGAGTCCCGATTGAGTATCCCTGTGAACCGGTGTCCACCGGTGTATCCTCGAAACTCACCCCGAAATGCCCGAAGATCAAGGTCGGTAGCCTCCCATAGCAAAGGTTCCGCATGTTAGGCCGCGAGAACCAAGTCCAGCATGACCTGCTGAATGATGTAGGAGAGATCGATCTCGAAGCCCATGTAGATGCGGTAGATGACTAAGGCCTCCATCACCGTGACCCGATGGTGATGTCCGGCCTTCGGCATAATGTTTCGGCCGACTATGAGACCGATAATCCGTGCGAGAATCCGTCATCCGTCCGCTGGTCCACGGAGTGAAGCATCGACGACTATCCCATAGCGTAGAGCATATCTCGCGTAGCTCGTACGGCATCGGATGGCTGTCCGGATATGCTCCTCCGGGTATCCACACACACCGCTTTGTGGATAGTAAGGAACTTGCAAGATCTCAGCCAGTGCTTGAGTGGAAAAGCGAATCTGAGTCCGGAAGACCCTGCTCCTTAGGACAAGTCTAAGTGGATGTCCTTGGCCTCGAGCCTCCTCTGTGTAGGTAAGGTTGCTGAAGAACAACCTCACTAGCTCCGGGTATACCGGCAGATCCTCGGTGAAGAGATGAGTCCACTGCAACGTGTCGAATCTCTGCCGAATCCTAAAGACTCTGAGCTGGCGTAAGTGAAGTAGACGTCCCATCTCGATATTGCGATGGCTCGAAGTAGGCCTCGTACGGGAACTCGGCCTGAGGTGTGTCGAACATGTCTGGTCTCCTAACCTCCTGTCTAGGCTCTGAAGGAACCTGACCTCTGCCCCTAAGTGCCCCTACAATGCGACCACGAGCTCTACCTCGTCCTCGCCCTCCCCTCTGCATAGTGGGTATCTGTGAAAGAGACAAGAGACAATTCCAGTTAGTGCTACTTTAAAGATTTGAGCCAAAAGGGTATTTTCGTAATTTTTCGGAAATTTTCAAATTTGGGGGAAATTTGATTTGAACATACTAGCATGTGCGCAATACTTGGAATTTCATGTCTATGAAGTTTGTTTGATGAAAATCGATCGAAAACTTGGATTAAAGCGGAAAATTCAGCAAGAAGGAAATTTGGGGATTTTGCAATTTAGGTCAAAATTGGATTTTTGAAAAGTTGAAATTGGTGAAATCAAAGTTTATGGACCTATCTACAATATCATCTTGAGCATGTAGCATTTGATCTCGTGCGAAAATTTCAAGCAGTTTGAGAGAAAACAAAATTTTTCTAAAGATAACGATTTCGGTATGAAAACGTTGCGAGATGAACACCAATATGTTAGAAGTTGTTGTCTATGCATGGCATTGTGTTTAAAACCTAGGGAATATGTTTCTAAGCATTCCTAAGCATGATTTCTAGCATTGGATACAAGCAAACCATGGTTTTGATTGGAATGCAAGCATGAGAAGATGAAAATGGAAGAAAGAATGAGAGATTTACCTTGTTTGTGATGGTTGTGTGTTGTTGTGTTGTTGTTGAAGCACCAAAACACCTCAAGAACACTTGTGAGAACCTTTGGAGACTTTCCCTAGAGCTCTCTCACCTTTGGAAGAAGTTAGAATGTGGAAATGAGGCTTATAATGCGAATTTTTGCATTACATGCACATTGGTCGACTCATTGGTCGACGGGTCGATCGACCAATCACTCGACCAATGGTCACAGAGACCTCTTTTGCTGTTGAATTTTTGGAAAATATGATTTTTGCCTTATGGATTATTGTTTGATGACTATATGGATATATTTGAGCATGATTTAAGTTTTCAAATCATTTGGACTTGTGGTTTTTGTTGAAACTTCGAAATTCGGTATTTTGATGTTCTCAGTTTTGCAGAATGGTTACTCTGAGAAGTGGGCGTGGTGAATCCAGTGGTCAAGGAGGTGGTGAAATACCTCATGGAGGTGGTGAGTTACCTAATGTTGATCAGGGTACCCATGAGATACCTGGTGCCCCGAATGTTGGAAGTTTCCGAGATATTGCCAATATTATGGGCAATATGATGCGGCGACAAGCGGCTCGGTTCAACCGGATGTTGGTGGGTTTCATGACTTTGCATAATGAGACCCGAGCTGGTGCTAATGTGAATCCTCATGCCGCAGATCTGAATGCGGGAGGTTTAGCTGGAACTCCTCATACTACTTTGATGGAGAGTTTTCCGAAGATGCAAGTACCCACTTTCCTTGGAGTTACCAAGGACCCCTTGTTTCCTAATAAGTGGCTTCGTGAGTTGGAGAAGGCTTTCCGACATCTGCAATGCTCGGAAGCTCGAGAAGATTCGTTTTTGAGAAGTTACAACAAGAAGGCGATGCATGGTGGATCTTCACTCGGCTGTTTTGGAAGGTTTGCATGCGGGAGTTGTAACTTGGGAGTTGTTCAAAGAGGCTTTTTGTATGAATTAATTTCCCGAGGCGGTGAAAGATGCGAAGGAAGCTGAGTTCATGGTTCTTACACAAGGATCTCTGTCTGTGTTGGAGTACCAACAGAAGTTCGAGGAGCTTCATTTCTTTGCTCCAGATTCTCTAAAGGATGACCTTGCCAAAGCGAAGAAGTTCTTCAAGGGACTTTGCGCCAGCCATTAAAGCTTACCTCACGATCCGGCCTATAGTGAGCTATGCTCAAGTGGTGCGAGAACTCGAAGAAATTGGAAGAAACGAGAGAAGGAAAGTGCTCATGTGCAAAAGCCACAGCGATCAAGGAATTCTGGTTTGGTGGATCGTAATGATCGGCGTTTTGTGAGACCTACACCCTACCCCACTCCTACCTTTCAGCTTAAGAGTGTAGGTCAGAACTCGGGTATTCAGCAGCCCAGCCAGTTTAGACAGTATGGCGGAAACCGACCACCAGCAAGTGCAAGTGCTAGGCCTTTTGTTCAGAATCCCTCTGTTGCAGCCACCCTTGTTGGACCTAGCAATCCCTGTCTGCTTCTCTGCAAGCAAGCTGGTCATTTCGCTCGTGCTGTCCGAAGCGGCACTGCCAGCAGCTTTGCTCCGGTGGTGAAGAGTGCTCTGCTCCTCCCTCTGGTAGAGTTTTCGGTATTTCCGGTCTTGAGCGGGATCCAAGCCATGAAGTGATTACGGGTACATTGTTAGTTGCCTCTATTTCTGCATTTGTCTTATTTGATACGGGTGCATCTCATTCGTTCATGTCATCTGCATTCATCAAGAAGACTAACCTAATCCCTGAGAAGTTGTCTAGTTGTTTATTGATTAGTACACCTCTTTGGTCTGTTGTGAAACTAGATAAGGGGTTATCTAAATGTTCTCGTGTTGATTGGTGAGAAGAACTTGGAAGCCAATTTTGTAATTCTTGATATGAAGGACTTCGATGTTATTTTGGGAATTGATTGGTTAACAGCCCACAAAGCTGTGTTCCTTTGTTCCTCAAGGAAGATTCAGTTTCATATTTGTGGAAGTCCGGTCTTAGAATTTTAGGGGGAAAAGAGAAGGGTTTGTAAGAAGGTCTTGTCATGCATGATGCAAGTCTATGCCCTAGTGGATGATGCTTCATCCGAAGGCAAGGGTAAAGTGGAGAAAAGAGTCGATGAAGTCGGGGTTGTGCTGCGACTTTGTTGATGTCTTCCCTGATGATCTATCGGGAGTGCCTCCGGACAGGGATGTCGAGTTTTCTATTGATCTCGTCCCTGGTGCCGCTCCGGTATCTAAAGCTCCGTATAGGATGGCTCCTACTGAGTTGAAAGAGTTGCAAAATCAGTTGAATGAGCTCATTGATAGAGGTTTCGTACAGCCTAGTGTGTCACCTTGGGGAGCTCCGGTCTTGTTTGTCAAGAAGAAAGACGGTAGTATGCGCTTGTGCATCGACTACCGTGAGTTGAATAAGCTGACTATCAAGAATAGATACCCGCTGCCCAGAATTGATGATCTCTTCGATCAGTTGAAGGGTGCAATTGTGTTCTCAAAGATTGACTTAAGGTCCGGATATCACCAATTGAAAGTGAAGTCTAGTGTTATCTTCAAGACAGCTTTCCGAACGCGGTATGGTCACTATGAGTTTAGAGTCATGCCCTTCGGATTGACCAATGCTCCTGCGGTGTTCATGGACCTCATGAACCGAGTATTTCACGATGTGCTTGATAAGTTTGTGATTGTTTTCATTGATGACATCTTGATCTATTCGAAGAGCGAAGAAGAGCATGCGAGTCATCTAAGTTTCACTTTGCAAAGGTTGCGAGAAAAGAAGTTGTTCGCTAAGTTTAGCAAGTGTGATTTCTGGCTTAAGAGAGTAGTATTCCTTGGTCATGTAGTTTTAGCCGAAGGTATTCGTGTCGATCCTGAAAAGGTTCAAGCTGTGGCTGATTGGGAAAGACCGAAGTCGGTAACGGAAATAAGAAGTTTTCTTGGATTGGCGGGTTACTACAGAAGGTTTATTGAGAACTTTTCTCGGTTGGCTGCTCCTATGACTAAGTTGACCAAGAAAGAAGAAAAGTTTGTTTGGTCAGCGCTTTGTGAGAAGAATTTCCAAGAGTTGAAAGATAGATTGACAAGTGCCCCGGTTTTGACTATACCTGATAGTTCCGGTGGTATGACAGTTTATACCGATGCATCAAAGATTGGATTGGGTTGCGTACTGATGCAACATGGCAAGGTCGTAGCCTATGCTTCTCGGCAATTGAAAGATTATGAGCGGAATTACCCCACTCACGATCTAGAACTTGCCGCTGTTGTCTTTGCTTTGAAGATTTGGAGACATTACCTCTACGGTGAGAAGATTGCCATTTTCACGGACCATAAGAGTTTGAAATACTTCTTTACCCAAAAGGAGTTGAACATGAGACAAAGGAGATGGTTGGAACTAGTCTCCGATTATGATTGTGATATTCGGTATCACCACGGGAAAGCAAACGTTGTTGCTTGATGCTCTTAGTAGGAAGAACCAGAAGAAGACTTTGGATTTGAATGCTTTGAGTTTACCATTGTGGTCTTCTATTGAGAGTTTTGATTTGGAAATTGTCCCTGAGAATTCTGATTTTATTCTTTCTGCCATGACGGCAAGATCTGGTCTTAGAGAGAAGATTGTTGCTCTGCAGAGTTCTGATCAAGAGCTTTTGATCAAAGTTGAAAAGATTTCTTCGAATCCTGAGTCGGACCCCGACTTTGGTATATCCATGGATGGTGCGTTATTGTTTAGAGGAAGACTGTGCGTGCCTACAAATGAAGAAGTTAAGAAAGAAATATTGAAGGAAGCACACCGATCGGTCTTTACTATACACCCGGAAGCACCAAAATGTACAAGGACTTGAAGGAACATTTTTGGTGGATTGGTCTGAAGGCTGATGTTGATGATTTTGTTGCCAAGTGTGAGACTTGCCAACGTGTGAAAGCCGTTCGACAACCCCCATCTGGATTACTTCAACCTCTTCCTATTTCTAGTTGGAAGTGGGAGGATATCTCTATGGACTTTGTGACTAGCTTGGCTCGGACAAGTAAAGGCAATGACACTTGTGTGGGTGATTGTTGATAGGTTGACCAAATCAGCCCACTTCATTCCTATGAAGATCACTCATACTACGGATAAGCTAGCAAGGCTTTACGTGGATAATGTGGTTCGATCGCATGGTGTGCCATTGAGTATTGTTTCGGATCGTGATCCTAGGTTCACCTCATGGTTTTGGAATAGTTTGCGAAGGCCTTGGGAACCCAATTGAACTTGAGTACAGCTCATCATCCACGGTCGATGGACAATCCGAGCGGACAATTCGGACATTGGAAGACATGCTCGGATCTTGTGTGGTGGATATGGGTGGTAATTGGGATGAACACCTAGCTTTGGTTGAGTTTGCCTATAACAACGGTTATCAAGCAACAATAGGCATGGCTGCATTCAAGGCTTTGTATGGCAGTACTTGTAGGACACCTTTGTACTGGACTGAGACAGGAGAAAGAAAAGTCTTAGGTCCTGAAATGATTGAAGCTACAAGTGCTATAGTAGATATGATAAGAGAAAGGATTAAGTTTGCCCGATCAAAGACAGAAATCTTATCTTGATAAGAGAAGGACCGATTTGGAATTTCAAGTTGGAGAGAAAGTCTTTCTGAAGGTTTCACCAATGAAGGGTGTGATGAGATTCAATGTTAAGGGAAAGCTTAGCCCTCGTTTCATTGGACCTTTCGAGATTTTGGAAAAGGTTGGACCTGTTGCGTATCGATTAGCATTACCTCCGCCTCTTGCTGGTGTTTACAATGTGTTTCATATTTCGATGCTCCGAAAATACATAGAGAATCCGGAACACATTTTGCAGCAAGCACTTGAAGGACTTAGTGCTGATTTGACCTACGATGAAGAACCGGCTGAAATCTTGGATAGGAAGGACAAGCAGCTGCGGTATCGCACCATCCCTTTGGTGAAGATTTGGTGGAAGAACCATACCCCTGAAGAAGCTTCATGGGAGAAGGAAGAAGACATGAAGGAGAAGTTTCCTTACCTCTTTGGAAGCACAGGTACGCTTTCAATTTCGAGGACGAAATTTCTTTAAGGGGGGGAGAATGTAAAACCCAGCCCTAACCTTGACCCGGAAACCTTGTTATTTGTAGGTCCAGTGACCCGAAGTAAAGTAAGAAGTCAGCTTTGGGCCATCCCAGTGGAGGGCTTGGTGTCTGGCTTTGAATCCATGGGAGTTGATGATGAAGTTCTATTTATGGAAACTGAATCTTGATGAAGATCGGATTAGTTGATGGACTTGGAGTGCTCTCTATCATGGTTTGAAGACATTTCTACCTATTAGGTATGTCACTTGTTATGTGTGCAAAACCCCTTTAGGATTGGATTTGATATGTTTCCTTAATTAGATTCTTACAATGATATACTACTGTTGCATAACTTTGATTACAGTAGCATTACTTATTCATATTGAATTGACTCATGTATGATTTACTTACCAATTATATACAAAGTGATTGCAATTATTGATTTCTTTCCATATATGAAGTTACCATATATGTGATGACATGAATTGATGCATGTGTATGCTTAAGTATGGTTTGGAAAGGAGAGGTGTCCTTTTGACACTTCTGTCCTTGGACTACTACTGGAATATTATGGGATGTTTCCGGAGATGCCCTCTGGACACCTTCCTAAACTGTTGGATGACATATTTAGGACTGTCTAGTAGTGTTTGGCTAGGATGTCCCGTTATGTCAGACCCTAATCGGAGGGGTATTGAGACCGAACGACTCGTGGTAGCAATGGGGATTCATGGGCGCTCAAGACCGGTAACCAACCCATGAGAGGACAGGAATCACATTGTGGGGGCCATTTATTGGTAGGGTTGCATATGGTTAGACTTGGGCTCACGGGGGCTCAAGACCGGTAACCAACCCGTGAGAGGACGTGAGAGCTTCCCGTTTACCATATGTGGATGATCAATAGGGTTGATGAGTCTGTAGTCAGGGACTATGAGGACTCTAGTGTGAAGGATACTGGAAAGGATCGTCAGGGACGAGGAATGGACGTATCTGGATCTGACTTGATGTAACTAAGTAGAAGACTTGCATTTGGCTCGGTTTTACCCTGACATGCACCGGTACTTAGACTAATGGTGATGTGAGAGAGTGGTGACTAAACCCCCAGCCATGGAATGTCCCGAGGGATGCCGGACCCATTACCAACTGATGATGAGTGATTGAGACCTTCCTAAAGAAGTACGGTGCTATGACTTAAAGCATGTCTGCCAATAGAGACCAGCATACATAGAGTTAGATTCATTCATTCATTGCTTGTCTCATATCATATTGCATTTATGTTTGTTCTGAAATCCTGCCATTTATGTTATTATGGATTTAACTGCCTTACTGAGTTTCTTTGAAACTCATTCCTTTATTGTACAATGTTTGTTAGACTATTCTGCAGGTACTGAATACTATGACGGTCCCTATGAAGAAGTGCAAGGCGAAGAGGCATATCTCCAAGAAGGTGATTGCGGTTACAACAATTACACTGAGGATCCCGCGAGTGGTTATGCTCCGTACGATGCTTAGTCCGACCATTGAGTGGAAGCGCCCTTGTGCCGTTTATGAGATTTACACTTATAGGGATGTTGTCTATAAAGTGGAGAACAATTTAGTTACCCATTGTACTTGCTACTGGGATTAGATTTTTGTCTAGTTTATTCTCTTTTAGAACTACTTTTCCGCTGGTTGTAGAGTGGGATTTTGCCTCACTTTACTTATCTATTTTTGACAATCTGATTATACCTAGTACTCTGATTTATATATGATTCATACTTTCCTTATTGGATCTATGGTTTATCTTCCGCACTTTTATTGTTCTTGTTCATGATTATGTTATTGTTTATGTGGGAGATTGATTACTCAATACCTGATCTTCGGGCTATGGATCACACTCTCGGGTATGCCAGATAGGGTACCGGCTGGGAGGATGTGACAAGAACCCTCATGGACTAGTTACCGTTGTTGGACTCCATTCCCTAACCCTAGGGTCATCAATGTATTGTTGGGGTGGATGCTCTCATGACCCCTCATGACTCTCGGGCCTCTCCTTGGATGTCTATGAGCCCAAAACCTAACATATGCAACCCTACCATTGCATGATCAACAATGGACCACTGAATCTCCGCACGGACTGGTTACTACTGTAGGACGAAACAGAGTCACGTCACTATTGGTACCTAGCCATGCAATCTAGACTCCATAGGTACGTCATCCAGCAATCATGATAGTGCTAGGGACATCAATAAGCATGTGTCCCATACCATAGCCCTCTGACATCCCAAGCTATGGATACCCTTTCATCAGAATTACATCACATCACCAACCATTATAACATAATCATTCATTCTATCACAAAGTAACAAAGTACATATAAACATCATTTACAACATACATTCAACAATAATCAATGAAATATACCACTACAACAAGTTACAAGAGCACTGATATATATAAGAATTAAACAGTTCATCATAGAGCATATCATCGCATATATATAAGAGTGTGTCCTTACATGTAAATACGTATAAACTACTGAAATTGCAGTTAAACCTCTCAATATGAAATTCCAGAGAACCTTAGAGAACACCTAAATGTAGAGTTGCAAAAATACATTGAAGACATGAGTCAAATTACAGCAAATACCAACTTCACATAGCTACTGTGACCTAGCCGGTCGTTTGAGGCGGTTGGTTGGACAAGCGACCGCCATAAGCGACAGCCCTTGTTCCAGACTACTTCTAAGTCTGAAATTCTGACTTTTGATCACCCAATTTTAATTCAATTTTGTGAAGATTTTAAATTTGAATATCGTCCTTAAGGAGCCTACAACACAAGCATGAAATAGGACCCTATAATTCTAAAGATCCAATATTCAAATCATCTCCTTTGATTAGATCTATCCTTTATTCGAATGCAAAGATACGTTTTCGGACATGATCTAACCAAAATCACAAATGGGGAATAGAACCAATACAATTAACTCACTACCAATCCACACCATTCAATGAGATGAGGAAAGAATATAGAGAGTGTGAGATTGCTTACCTCCACCTGATTCACAAAACGACGAAGGATTGGATCTTCTTCACATGTCACATCCACCTAGCCGGTACCCCTACCTGGCATACCCGAGTGTGTAATCCACAACCCCAAAGATTAGTATCGAGGAAATCAACCTCCCACATTCACAATAATATAATCAAGAACAAGACTAAATCAAGGTTATCAATATTAATTAACAGATCAAAGTAAAGTAACGAGATAACATTAGAGTTTGGAAATGATACCAATATATATATAATCAAAATGTAGAGTTAGGCGGAACCTCATTCCACGAGTACAGCGGAATGTAGTTTGAATGTCAAAAGAAGTTCACAACCGGTTCCATAAGAAAAGAAAGAAAGGAATAATCAAACTAAGCTAGACTTTATTCTACTTTATAAAAAACGTCTTCATAAACATAGACTTCAAAAATTAAGCTTGGACGCTCCCACTCCACGGTAAGGCTAATCATGGTATGTAACATGATCACTCGAGGGATCATCAGCGAGATCTTCATATCTGCCAACACCTTGCGTGTAGTACGCTTCTTCAGCTTGCGCTTCCTCATATTGGCCTTCATAGTCATCTATACCTGTAGAATGATCTAACAAAAGTTATTTGTACAAAAGGAGTGAGTTCAAGAGAACTTAACAAGGCAAGTTATTCCATAACAACATAAATAACATGATAGCAGAAACATAGCATGTTGCAGTATGATATGAGATAGACAATGCATGTATGAGTCTAACTCTATGTATGCTGATCTCTATAGGTAGACATGGTTTAAGTCATAGCATCATACTTCTTTGGGAAGGTCATTCACTCTCCCTCAACCATCTTGGTATCTTGGGCTCTGCCGGTGGTAGTTGGATCTTGCATCCCTCTTTGGACATTCCATGGCTGGGGTTTTGGTCACCTGTCTCTCACATCACCATTGGTCTAAGTATTGGCCCATGTCAGGGTAAAGCCTAGCTAAATGTGAGTCATCTACTTGGTTTTATCAACTTAGATCCAGATACGTCCATTTCTCGCCCTAGGCGATTCTTTCCGATATCCTTCACACTAGAGTTAGCATAGTCCCAAACTACAGACTCATTAACCCTATTGGTCATCCACAAATAATAGACGGGAAGCTCTCATGTCCTCTTATGGGTTGGCTACCGGTCTTGAACACCCATGAGCCTAGGTCTACTAAATGCAACCCCACCAATGAATGGCCTCTCATGAGTATCCACAATGCGATTATGTCCCCTCATGGATTGGTTATCGGTCTTGAGCGCCCATAAACCCACATTACTACCACAGGTTATTCGGTCTCAATACATTTCCAAATCGGGTCTGATATAACAGGGAATCCCAGCCAAACACTGCTAGACAAGTCCTAGGTATGACAACCAATAATTCGGGAAAGCGTCAAAGGGCACCATCGGAAATATCCCATACTATTTCCACTGATGTCCAAGGACAGAAATGTCAAAAGGACATTCCCCAATCCCAAATCATACCTAATCAATCACATTCCCAATTTAGTCATATCACACACAATTGATATCTCATCAAATGAAAGAGTATATAAAGACAAGATCAAATGAATAAACAACATACATGAGTAAGTAAGTATTCATACATGATCAAGTACATAAAGGAAATAAGAAAATAAGATCCTATTGTACTTACAAGATACATATCATAATAGAAACTACAATATCATTAGCAAATCTAGGTGATTCCCAATTTAGAAACTAAGATTCACGCAATCTATGTTAATATGATAACAAGTATCCTTACCTTAAAAAGATTCGAAGATATTTCGGACGGACAAGAGGATGAATCCAAAGTTAGCAAACAAACCCTAGATAAGCATCATACAATAATTAGGAAGCAATCCTAAAAGAATAAGCATCAAACGAATCGAAACGGAAGAAGAAATCCCTTGCTGTCATGCCAGGTAGATTGGCTGGGTTGATTGGTCCAATTGACCCAGGCAGTCTTCCCAGTGAACAGTTCAAATCCAAAATCAGATTTTTGGTCCAAAACCTATTCTACATGATCTAGAATGCTATGAAACTTGAAGGGAATGTCTAACACAGTAATCTAAGACTATCTAGCATATGTTAGACATCAAACAACGATAAAAACCAATACTTACTAATTTAGAATCATACTTTCTAATTTGGTAGAAAACATAGTTTTCAATGAAAACAAGCTATGAGTGAAAGAGAAGGACTGGAGATGATGAGATCTCATTCTAGTAGATTAACACAGTAAATCAAGAATATGAACAACTATGAAGATCCATCTATAATGCTAGAGAAATCATAATAAGAGTATGATCATAGATTCAAGAAGAAATCATAAGAATCATGTTTAGGATTGAATATGAAGATCATAACATGAAATAATGAATGGAGATTGTAAAAGAGATGTTTGCAAGGATGCAGCATCTTCTTCATAATCTCAGTATAAAAAATGAATCATAGTAAGAGTAGATCAGTACCATATTAGAGTGATCACTAACCTTTGATTGAAGAACAAGAGAGGAAACTTGAAAGTTGCAAGAGTTGATCTTCCTCCACACTATTGGAGGCTTGGAGAGGAGTTCCTTTCATTCTCTAAGTTTTTTGGAGGCTAGAGAAACTAAAAATACAAAGTTCTATGTAAATATAGCAACAAAGACCTAAACAGAGAATCTTGCACAGATTTTGTCTCCTTGGGTCGATTGGCCCAGTCGACCAGTGGACAGCAAAGCCTGAATTAGGGATTTGAGGGCCTATCTCTTATTGGAAACAAATGAGCTTTTCACAATATGAACTATAACTCACCTAGCATGGGTAAATGCCTTTGAATCATGTCCCACCAAGCTCTAAGGTCATCAACCAATCTTCTCTTCATCGAGGTGCAGTGTGAAATCTAGCCCTAGCTCACGGAATCCTTGATGTTTGTAGGTCAGAAGACCCGGAGTGGAGGAAGAAGAGAATTGTGGGCCCTCTCAGTAGAAGACATGGTGTTTGATTCCGAACCCATGGACATTGATGATGGTGCCGCTTACTTCGATGCACTTTTAGTGTTAGGTAAGAAGCTGCACTAGAAGAGGGGGAGATTAGTTGAAGTACCTAATGCACTTTCGAACTTGATTTGAAGGTAATACTCTGACCTAGACTTATTGATTGAGTTATAGGAGAAAGCCCAAGTGAATTTGAGTTGATTTGGCCTTCCATTTCCCTAATCTAAGTTGCTATTCTTGCTTGGTCGATTGGGCCAGTTGACTAGCTGGTTATTAAATGCAAAAATTGTGATTTTTTGATTATTTGTTTGCCTGCATAAGGGAACCTCGTAGTTAGAACCCTATTCTATTCCTTTAGCCTCCTGAGAACGTGGAGAGAGCCTCCTAAGACCTCTCCTTGGTAGTGGTGAAGTATTCTTGCAATATTCATTGTCTCTTTACTCAAATCTATTCTACAAGGTATGTATTCTCTCATTCTCTCTCTAATCTACTCTCATCTCTTCTCTTTCTTGTCGTTGAGACTATGAAGATGGTGCTGCAACTGTCACATCCTCCCAGCCAATACCCTAACTGGCATACCTGAGAGTGTGATCCACAGCCCCAAAGATCAAGTATCGAGGAAATCATCCTCCCACATATACAATAACATAATCATAAACAGGAAATAATCAAGGTTCAATATTATAAATAAGGTTCAAAACAAGAAGTGAATAAACAATATAATCAGAGTGCGGAAAGTGATACCAGATATCCAAAGATATCAAAAGAAGTAGAGAGAGGCGGAAACTCACTCCACAAAATACAACGGAACGCAGTATGTAAGTCTAAAAGAAATATCAACTAAATCAAAGGAACTAAGAAAGATAAGTAAACATAAGAGTTTTCTATCCTATAGATGACATCTTCAAAATAGTGGACTTCATCAATCCATTTGAGACGTTCCACCTCCACGTTGCCTTTAATCGTAGTACGCAACTTGATCAACTGAGGGATCATCAGAGTAATATTGATTGTCGCCAACACCTTGCGCGCAGTACGCTTCATCGGCTTGCGCTTCAGTGTATGGTTCTTCATAGTCGTCAGTACCTGTAGAATAGTCTAACAAAACAATGTACAAAAAGGAATGAGTTTCGAAGAAACTCATAAGGTAGTTAATCCATAACAACATAAATAACATGGAAGCAAACCATAAAAAGATGGAATGCAATACGAAACAAATAATGTATGTATGCATCTAAACTCTATGTATGCTGGTCTCTATTGGCAGACATGCTTTAAGTCATAGCACCGTACTTCTTTAGGTAGGTCACGCATACGGCTCCTGTTGGTAGTGGGTCCGGCATCCCTCGGGACAAACCATGGCTGGGGGTTAAGTCAACACTCTCTCACATAACCATTTGATATAAGTATCGGCGCATGCCAGGGTAAAGCCTAGCCCAATGCAGGTCATCTACTCAGTTACATCAACTCAGGTCCAGATACCTCCATTCTTCACCCCAGGCGATCCTTTCCGGTATCCTTTCCACTAGAGTCCTAATAGTCCTGGACTAGGGACTCATCAACCCTATTGGTTATCCACATATGGTAAACGGGAAGCTCTCATGTCCTTTCACAAATATAACTCACCGATCTTAAGCGCCCATGAGCCCAAGTCTAACCATATGCAACCCTCCAAAAAATGGCCCCCACAATGTGATTCCCGTCCTCTCATGGGTTGGTTACCGGTCTTAAGTGCCCGTGAATCCCCATTGCTGCCATGGGTCGCTCGGTCTCAATACCCTTCCGAATTGGGTCTGATATAACGGGGACATCCTAGCCAAACACTGCTAGACAGTCCTAGGTATGACAATCAATAACTCAGGAAAGCGTCGATGGACAACCCCGGAAACATCCCATACTATTTCTGATAATGTCCAAGGACAGAAGTGTCATAAGGACACCTCTCAATCCCAAATCATACGTAATCAGTCACAATCTCAGATTAGTCATGACATACACAGTCAACAGTTCATCATATACAAAAGAGAATATAAAGTCATGATCTAATCATTAACAACATGATAATAACCAATTCATATAAGTACGAATAATGAAAAAGATTACCTAAACAAGTGCTATTGTTCTCACAGTAGTAAATCAGAAGTAAAAGTATACAAACAGTAATTAAACTCATAGTTTCATAAAGATAGAAACCAGAGAGTATGTTATCTATGTAGTTAAGGAGATAACAGTCCTTACCTTCTAACTCGTAAAGGAACTTAGAGAATTAAGTAAGACCTTGACTAAACCTGAGAAGAAAGTCTTAAACAAGTGTATACAATATGTTAGGAAAGATACATAGAGGGAAAGATCTTAAATCAATCAAAACAGACCAAGAATGGGGTTGTTGTACCCATTGGTAGACTGATTGGTCTACTGCCCCAGTCGACTAATGAGTCAACCAACAGAGACAGTAGCCTTCAAGAATCAGAAATTTTAGAATATGAATCCAAATTTGGTGGTTCAAAAGGGTACAAAATAAGTGGGAAACTTCAATGGAAGCATCCAAGTCTATAGAGGACATCAAACCATTAATCAATTCAAGTTTCCAGGTTACAAATTAGGAACTAAAAGGTTAACCTAATTAGGTTAAATCATGGAACATGAAAGGAATATAGTATGGATCAAGGATAATGAACTAGAGGATGATAGGTTATGATTCTAGTAAAGAAAACACATTGATTGGCTGTTAACAAGGTCAATAACATATATGCAAGAAATTAGGGTTTCACCCTTTTTGGCTCCCATGAAAAAGGTTGAGATCACAGGAGGAGGGAATTAATGATTTGCCAATAACAACAAGAAAAACTAAAGAATATTAAATTTAGATCAACCTAAACATTACCCATGAGGTTTCCCTCACATGGGAGGTTACCAAAGGTTCTCCGGATTACCACACAAGGTTAGGGTTTCAAAGATTAGGGTTTTCAGGATTCAACTGACTAGGGTTAAGATCATGATGATGATCATAGATCTCAAAGAACATGATGAGATCATGGAGTAGATGGTTGCAAGGGTGCAGCATCTTCTTCCTGATCTCAACCAAGAACAGAATATAGAAAAGAAAATCAGAGATAGAGAGGAAAGAGATCATAAACAAACCTTTGATGCAGGAGGATGAAGATCACTTGAGTTCTTGCGAGATATCAACCAAAGATGCAAGGGAATTGATTAGAAAGGGGTTCTAACTTGTTCCAGAGGCTTAGGAGGTAGATGAGGCGGAGTATTCCCGAGACTAAATTTAAATAGAGTAGCCACGACCTAATTTTCAAAAACAAAATCAATTGGTCGATTGATTGGTCGACTGGTCCAGTCGACCAATGAGTCGACCAATCAAGACAGCAACTTCAACACAGGGAATTGAAGGCTCAGATCAAGTCCAAACATCAAGGGGTTTTGCACACACCTAAAGTGACATACCTAGTAGGTAGAAATGCCTTCGAACCAATACAGAGAGCACTCCAAGTCCATCAACTAATCCAATCTTCATCAGGGTGCAGTTTCCATAAATGGAACACTGACATCAACACTCAAGGATTCCAATCCAGCCATCAAGTCTTCTACAGAAATGGCCCAAAGATGACTTCTTGCCTTACTTCGGGTTGCTGGACCTACAAACAACAGGGTCAGGGTTAGGGTTGGGTTTCACAGCAACCTTGCAACCACCTCTTCTTGTGTTCTCTCCTTGCATTTGTATAAACCCCTCTCAATTCATCTATGCTATGCTCTCTATATTGATTCTTAACCTTGCATTTTCATGATTCTCTTCATAGCAACATGATTTCATCTCCTAAACTGATTTCTATAGTATGCTAAGTCTAATTTCTTATTAGTATATGATTCTAACCTATTGCTTATCATTCCCTTAATTGATTCCCTAATGTTCCTTGCATTTGCAATTGATTTCATTAAAGAACATGATGTTTAGCATATAGAAGCTAGGGTTTCAAATTGGGGATTCTTAATTAGACCATTGATTGATGTTAAATCTTTGCTAGTTAGTCTTCATTTATTGTTCCTAACATTCCCTCCAAATTTTGGAGTGATCCGAGCCTCGGAAGATAGGTTTTGGATAAAAAATCTCAATTCAGCCTTGACATTGTTCACTTGGTCGAATGAGTCAGTCAACCAGCCAGTCGACCAGCTGAACATAGCTTTGATGTATTTGCCCGATTTGATCCATTTGACCTCCGATTTGCTTGATTCTTCTTCTGATATTGCACATATGATTGTCTAGGGTGCAAGTACTAAAATTGGGACTATTAAAATTGATCTTGGGATTATCTTTAATTCGATTTAAGGTAAGGACGGTTATTATCATAATTACATGGATTATGTAAATCTTGCCTCTATGTTGGAAACTTGGTAGATTCACCTTGTTGTATTCTTAACATCATATGACTATTGTATGTACTTCAAGACAATAGTACCATGTTATATATCCTTTTGGTTATCATGATTATTTATTCTTGTTAATTACATATGTGATTGATCATGTTACATTATATATCTTTTCATATGATGAAATATCATTTGTGTATGATATGATGGAATTGAGAATGTGACTGAATAAGTATGATTTGGGATTGGGGAATGTCTTATTGACATTTCTGTCCTTGGACATTGGAGGGAATAGTATGGGATGTTTACGATGATGCCCATTGATAGTCTCCCGGATTATTGGATGTCATATATAGGACTTGTCTAGTGGTGTTGGCTAGGATGTCCTTGTTGTATCAGACCCGAATCGGAAGGGTATTGAGCCCGAACGACCTGTGCTAGTAATGTGGATTGTGGGCTGTCAAGACCGATAACCAACCCATGAGAGGCCATAGATCACATTGTGGATACTCATTAGAGGCCATTTATTGGTAGGGTTGCAAATAGCTAGACTTGGGTTCACGTGCACTCAAGACTGGTAACCAACCCGTGAGAGGATGTCAGAGCTTCCCGTCTGTTATTTGTGGATGACCAATAGGGTTGATGAGTTCGTAGTCCGAGTTGGTTGTAGCCATAGGATACATGACTCTAGTGTGAAGGATACTGAACCAAGTTGGTTGTAGCCATAGGGGAAGTATTTGGATCTGACTCGATACAACTGAGTAGATAACTTGCATTGGGCTAGGCTTTACCGTGACATGTACCAATACTTATACCAAATGGTGATGGGAGAGAATGGTGACTTAAACCCCAGCCATGGATTGTCTTGAGGGATGCAGGATCCATTGCCTACCGATGTGAAATCCAACCCTATCCTAACCCTGACCTTGACCTGAAAACCCGGAGTAAAGGAAGAAACCAACTATGGGCCATCTCAGTGGAAGACATGGTGTTTGACCTAGAACCCATGGAAGTTGATGATGGATTTCCATACTTGGAAGTCTGTGCTGATCTGGAAAGGAAGCTGCAGTTTGATGAAGGTGACTCAAGTTGATGGACTTAAAGTATAGTGAGACATGATTCGAATGCATTTTTCTATACTAGGTAAGTCATATGTTGTGTTGGGAAAAGTCCATGAGGTTTGGATTTGAGTTGGGCCTCCAATTCCCTGTCTAGGCCTTGCTAACAAGCTTGGTCGACTGGTTGGTCGATTGGGCCAATCGACCAAGCAATCAACCAACAAGCCCAATAATCCGAGAAAATCCTTTGTTTAGGGTTTTTCACTTTCTATTTAAGTAAACTTTGTGTTTTTTAGTATCCTCTGCCTCCAAAACTCTCTAAGGGCCTGTTTGGTTACATGAGTCTGGAGATTTCAAATATCTAGAGATTTCAAATTTATAGATTTCAAATCTATAGAGTTATAATTTATAAAATTAGATGTTTGGTTGTGGAATGAAATCTGTGGATTCATCCTAAAAAATTATTTGATCGATGTGATTTTTGTGAATGTGCAAATGTATAGCTTTTTTGAAATCTCTGGATTTCATCCCTTACCCATAAATCTACAGATTCACGTTTTTAGTGTAAAAAGGTGAATCTCCAGATTTCATGAATCTGGAGATTTTTACAACCAAAAGGGTATAATTCTCAGATTCATGAATCCAGAGATTTGAAATCTCTAGATTCATGTAACCAAACAGGCCCTAAGAACATGGGAAGACTCTTTCAAAGCTCTCTTTGGTGATTTCGAAGGATCTTTGCGAGATCCGAAGCTTCTCATCTCCGATCTGTCAATCAAAGGTTAGTAATCTCTCCTTTATTGTGATTTATTCTTCTATAATCTTATTCTTGTTTGAGACTAGGAAGAAGATGTTGCATCCTTGCAACCATCTCTTCCATAATCTCCTTCCATTCTTAAGGGTTTATGATCAGCATAGTGACCTTAACCCTAACCCTAATAACGAAGCCCTAATTCACCCTTTTTTATTCACTTTCTTAACATGATTGAATCTAATTTTCATGATGGAATTGTGAATGACTTCTAATTATCTCCTACTAGGATGAGATCTGATCATTTCTAGTTTTCCCATGGATTCATAGTATATTTTCTATCGAATTCTAGGGTTTTCACCCAATTGGGGAAATCATGATTTTGAATTGAAAGTTAGTGTTTTTAATCATTGTTAATGCCTAATCTATACTCCTTTAGTGTTAGAATATTGTTCTAAAGGTTTCCTCCAAGTTTCAAATCTTGTAGATTGAGTTTCGGATCAAAATTCACTGTTTTGCTTCGTACTGACTCAGTTGGTCGACTGGGTTAGTAGACCAACCAAGTCAGTAGCTCTGTTTTTCGCTCGATTTGATTCGTTTGCTCTCCAATCTTTTAGGCCTCTTTCCTAATGTTGTATCTATGATTGTCTAGGGTTTATTTGCTAGGTTTGGAACCTCTCTATTTGATCTTTGGATACTTTCTATTTATGATGTCTGCTGTAAGTACAGTAGCACCTTACTTATGTTTTCTTTTTCATTATTCAAGTATATACACATGCTTATTCATGTATGTTGTTTAATGAATTGATCATGCTTTTACATAGTCCTTTATATGACGAGATGCTGGTTATGTATGATGTGACTGATCTGAGTATGTGATTGATTATGTATGATTTGGGATTGAGAAGTGTCCTTTTGACATTTCTGTCCTTGGACATTAGTGGGAATAGTATGGGATATTTCCAATGGTCCCCCTTGACACTTTCCCGAATTATTGATTGTCATACCTAGGGTTGTCTAGCAGTGTTTGGCTAGAATGTCCCCGTTATATCAGACCCGATTCAGAAGGGTATTGAGATCGAACAACCCGTGGTAGCAATGGGGATTCATGGGCGCTCAAGACAGGTAACCAACCCGTGAGAGGACATGAATCACATTGTGGGGGCCATTTATTGGTAGGGATGCAAATAGTAGACCTGGGCTCATGGGCACTTAAGACCGGTAACCAACTCGTGAGAGGACATGAAAGCTTCCCGTCTATTATTTGTGGATGACCAATAGGGTTGATGAGTCCGTAGTCAGGGACTATGCTGACTCTAGTGTGAAGGATACCGAAAAGGATCGCCAGGGGCGAGGAATGGAGGTATCTGGATCTGAGTTGATATGACTAAGTAGATGACATGCATTGGGCTAGGCTTAACCTTGACATGCGCCAGTACTTAGACCAATGGTGATGTGAGAGAGCGGTGACCTATACCCCCAGCCATGGATTGTCCCAAGGGATGAAGGACCCACTACCAACCGGCGTTGTGTGATGAGACCCTCCTAAAGAAGTATGGTGCTATGACTTAAAGCATGTATGCCTTTAGAGACCAGCATACATAGAGTTAGATTTGTACATTCATTGTTTGTTTCATATCGCATTACATCATATTATGTTCTAAAATCATGTTATTTATGTTGTTATGATTTAACTTGCCTTACTGAGTTCATTCGAACTCACTCCTTTTTGTGCAACCTCTTTTGTTAGATTACTCTACAGGTACTGATTACTATGTAGGGCAATATGAAGAAACACCAGTTGAAGAAGCGTACTACACGTAAAGTGCTAGCTACAATGAAGATCACATTGATAATCTCACGTTTGGTCACGTTGCATAGTACGATTAGACCTAATGTGGAGTGGGAACGTCTGAGTTGGATTGATGAAGTCCATTATTTTGAAGATGTTATCTATAGAGTAGAAGACTCTTACTCATTTTAATTTTCATTCCTTTACGTTCTTAAAGAACATTTGTTTTTCTTTTTAGACTTACGTGCTACATTTTTGCTGTAACTATGGAGTGAGATTCCGCCTCACTCTACTACTTTTTGATGTTTACATCTGGTATCATTTTTCCACACTCTAATTATACTATCATTCTTTTCCTTATTCTGATCTCTTATTTATAATATTATACTTTGATTATATCTGTTCATTATTATGTTAATGCCTATGTGGGAGGATGATTTCCTCGATACTTGATCTTTGGGGCTGTGGATCACACACTCGAGTATGCCAGATAGGGTACTAGGCTGGGTGGATGTGACAACTGGAGCCAAGTGATCGGACCTACCCAAGAAAGTATGGTGCTATGACTTAAAGCATGTCTACAATAAAGACTAGCATACATAGAGGTAGAATCATATTTGCATCATCTGTTTCATATCATCTTGCATCATATTATGTTTTGGATCATGTGAATTATGTATTATGGAATAACTTGCCTTGTTGAGTTCTTTTGAAGTTACTCCTTTTGTGCAAATGTTTTGTTAAACTATTCCACAGGTACTAAAGAACTGGATGGCCAATTCTATGAAGCGCCATTTGATGAGTCACACTACCATCATGGTGTGAGATCCCACCTATTCCTAACCTTGCTGTTGTACCAAATACATATATACCATATGCATTGTTCGATTTATTCTCTGCTGTACGAATTGCCTAGTTTCGTTTGGTAGAAGTTTACCCCAATCTGATCTATTCTCTCCACGATTTCTTCTTGTGCCTTACATTCCCTTTGATAGGAGGATGATCTTAAATCATTCCCATGATTGATCCTTCTATCCCTGCTGTTCTAGAGTGGATCTCCATACACTCTATAACCTTGTAAATTCTCCACATGATGATTTCGAAGAGAAATCAAGTGTGATCTTCATGATTTGTTATTCCTTCTAATTATTTCAAGACTTCAAGCTTTTCATCTCCTATTCTTCAATCAAAGAATTGTAATCTCTCTTGTGTTGTATTGATCTATTCTTGCTATGATTTATTCTTTGAGATTGAGATTATGAAGTAGATGTTGCATCCTTGCAACATATTGATCCTTGCAACCATCTCTTCTACAATCTCCTTCCATTCTTAAAGTTTTATGATCTTCATATTAATCTTCGCCATGATCCTTGTGAAATCTTCATGAAGCCATGATCATACTTTCCATTTGATTTCAAAGCATGTCAGATTTACTCCTTGTTTTCTTACAAAAAGACTTATTGTTATTTGTTTTCCGTGGACTTTGGGAAAAGGAAGCCAAGATAATAGGAAAGTACCCCTGCCTTTTTGAAACCAAGTTCTCTCCCAATTTCGAGGACGAAATTATTTTAAGGGGGGGAGAATGTGAAATCCAGCCCAAACCTAGCCAGGTCACCCTATCTGTTTTGGGTAAAGAAGGGTTTGTTTAAATGTTGACCTTAAAGTTGGACCTTGATTTGATCTTAGCTTGTTTCTTGTAGACCCTTTTGGTTGACGATTTGGTGTCAGAACCCAAGCCCATGGACATTGTCGATGATGCCCCTCACTTGAGAGCATTGTCAGTGTTAGTTTTGAATCTGCGCACCGAAGAGGGGTGAATTAGTTGAAATACCTAATGAACTCCTGTGCCCAATCCGATTATATTTCCTGAAATTAGACTTCTTAATGGACTTCCAGGAGAAAACCCCACTCAATTTGACCCCATATAACCTTCCAAATCCCTGTCCGAAGTTGCTGAACTATGTCTGTCAAATCCTGCTTGCGCATCGAAGAAGGTGAGCCTAGTTGGTGGACCTAATAAACTCCAATTCTTGATCCGAAGGTATTTCTGGAAACTAGACTTCTTGATTGACTCGTAGAAGAAAACCTCACTCAATTTGACCTTGTATAGCCCTCCGAATCCCTGTTTGAACCTTGCTGTCCTGATTGGTCGACTCATTGGTCGACTGGACCAGTAGACCAATCCAATCGACCAATGGTGTCTGAATTTACCAATTTGGTCCTGTCTCCTCTATTTAAGTCAAATCTCGGGATTACTTCGCCTCCTATGCCTCCTAAGCCTCTGGAATGAGTTAGAACCCTAATCTAATCAATTCCCTTGCATTCCTTGGTGATCTCTCACAAGACTTGAAGTAATCTTCTTCCTCTCGCATCAAAGGTATGTCTACTCTCTTTTCTTTCTTCTCCATCTCTGATTTTCTTTCTTTAATCTGTTCTTGGCTGAGATCAGGAAGAAGATGATGCACTCTTGCAACCATCCACTCCATGATCTCATCTTGTTCCTTGAGATCTATGATCATCATCATGATCTCAACCCCAGCCAATGGAATCTTTGAAAACCCTAACCCTAATCCTTTGAAACCCTAACCTGGGTGATTATCTCGAGAACCTTTTTGGTAACCTCCCATGTGAGGGAAACCTCATGGGTAATGTGGAGGTTGATCTAAATTCAATATTCTTTAATTCTTCTTGTTGTAATTGGCCAATCATCAATTCCCTCCCTCCCGTGATCTTAACCTTTTTATGGGAACCATAAGGGTGAAACCCTAATTTCTTGGGTTAGATCAAGAACCCATCTTTTGACCATGATTATCTTCCCATAATGTTTCTATTAAGCTAAACAAGATTTTCTTATTATGTTCTTGATTGCAACCATTCCCTTTCTTCCCCGTGATCATAACCTTTTCATGAGAGCCATAAAGGTTGAAACCCTAATTTCTTGGGTTAAATCAAGAACCCATATTTTTACCATGACTTGATGATTTTATCTTCCCATATGATTCTAATACATCCTAGGAAGTTCCCCTTCGAATTTCGGATCAATCCGACTTCAAACGAAGAAGTTATGGCCAAAACAGTTTTCACTATTCCGTCTTGACTCGATTGGTCGATCGATTGGTCGACTGGTCGATAGACCAAGGCAATCGACCAATGAAGTCGGTAGCTTCAATTTTCGCTCGATTTGATTCGTTTGCTCTCTTATCTTTTAGGTATCTTTCCTAATGTTATATCTATGCTTGTTAGGGGTTTATTTGCCATGTTTGGTGTCTCTCTCTTTGATCTTTGGATTATCTTCGGCGATAATCAGGTAAGGACAGTTAATTCCTTAACTACATAGATTGCTTGTTCTCTAGTTTCTACTTTATGAAACTATGAGATTACCTACTGTTATCGTATTTTAATTCTGATCTCCTACTGTGGGAACAGTAGCACTTATTTATATCATCTTTTCATTGTTTATGTTATATGAATTACTTATTACTGCTTAATCTGATGTTGCTTTTACATTCTCTTTTATATGATGAACTACTGGTTGTGTATGTCATGACTGATCTGAGAATGTGTTTGCTTAAGTTTGGTTTGGGATTGGGAAGTGTCCTTTTGACACTTCTGTCCTTGGACATTATCGGAAATAGTATGGGATGTTTCCGGGGTTGCCCATCGACACTTTCCCAAATCAATGGTTGTCATACCTAGGGATGTCTAGCAGTGTTTGGCTAGGATATACCCCTGTTATATAAGACCCGATTCGGAAGGGTATTGAGACCGAATGACCCGTGGTAGCAATGGGGATTCACGGGCGCTCAAGACCGGTAACCAACCCGTGAGAGGACGGGAATCACATTGTGGGGGCCATTTATTGGAGGGTTGCATATGGCTAGACTTGGGCTCATGGGCGCTCGAGACCGGTGAGTTATATCCGTGAGAGGACATGAGAGCTTCCCGTTTACCATATGTGGATAACCAATAGGGTTGATGAGTCCGTAGTCCGAGTTGGTCGGTGCCATAGGATACACTGACTCTAGTGCGAAGGATACCGGAAAGGATCGTCAGGGACGAGGAATGGACGTATCTGGAACTGAGTTGATATAACTGACTAGATGACTTGCATTGGGCTAGGCTTTCCCCTGACATGCGCCGGTACTTATGCCAAACGGTTGTGAGAGAGTGTGTTGACTTAACCCCTTACCATGGAAATTGTCCGAGAAGGATGCAGGACCCATTACCAATCGGTCGCCCGAGATATCTTAAATGGTTGGAGGGAATCCAAGATATCTTAAATGGTTGAGGATGTGAGCGGACCTACCCAAAGAAGTACGGTGCTATGACTTAAAGCATGTCTCCACCATAGAGACCAGCATACATAGAGTTTAGATGCATACATACATTACTTGTTTCATATTGCATTGCATCTTGTTATGGTTTGCTTCCATGTTATTTATGTTGTTATGGATTAACTTGCCTTACTGGGTTTCTTTCGAAACTCATTCTTTTTTTTGTACAATCTGTTGTTAGACTTCTCTACAGGTTTGGATTTCTTTGACGGCCCGTATGAGGAAGCGCAAGGTGAAGAAGATGAAGACTGAAGAACCAGAAGAGCTGACTGAAGTTGTGGATTTGATTTCCTTTGTTTCTTCTAGACTTATCTTTTACTTTACTTGTATTAGCTTAGAGCTTTATTTAGATTTCGATCTACCTTCCGCATGTGTTTGTAGGGTATATTTCCGCTATACTCTACAGTTGTCTTTTGATTTTGGTATCTTGTTATTCCGCACTCTGATATTCTATAGTGATCCTTTTGAGATCCTTTCTTGACTTTTCTTATAAATTACTTGAACATTATGATTTGTTCTTGCTTTTGATTATGTTATTGTGCGAAATGGATGTGATCGTTCCTAAACTTGATCTTTTGGGCTGTGGATCACACTCTCGGGTATGCCAGATAGGGTACCGGCTGGGAGGATGTGACACATGGTGCTGGAGATCACGAAGACTACGATGAAGATCCCTCATTGGATTATGCTTCGTACCAGGACTAGATCTTCTCGGGAGCGGATTTGGCCATGTCTAGTGTCTCTTGTTTATGTTTTCGAGGATATTTTGTATAAGGCAGAGGAAACATTAGTTTAGATGTTTATCTTTTACTTCTCTCTTTTAAGACTTGGATTGTAACCCTAACTGTGATTCGAACTACTTTCCGCTGTGATTCAGGGAGTGATTTCTGCTCACTCTCTACACTCTGATTATATTTATACATTGGTATGTTTTACTTTCACACTCTGATTATATTGTCTCTTTTAATCTTGTCTTGATCTCATTGTTTATGTGTCATTACATTGATTATTTTGTTCATGATTATGTTATCGTGTATGTGGGAGGCATGGTTCCTCGATACTTGATCTTCAGGGCTGTGGATCACATACCCAAGTATGCCAGGTAGGGTACCGGCTAGGTGGATGTGACATGCAGTCTCTTTTCCAAATCCAATAGGGTCTTCAAGTAATGGGGCATCATTGTCAATCTCCATGGGTTCAAAGTCGAACACCATGTCTTCTACTGATATGGCCCATAGTTGACTTTCACTTCTACTTTGGGTCTTCGGACCTATAGACAATAAAGTATCTGGGTTAAGGTTAGGGCCGGGTTTCACATCACAAGCCACACTTCTCTCACCTTTCAGCACGTGTTCTCTACCTCCTGACTGTCCATAGCAGCAATCTCAAATAGAATAATGAGTAAATATGTTGGGGTTTGCTATACATATGAGATTGGGGGCAAATTAGGTAAAAATCCCACAAGCATACCTAGCGCTCGCTTGGGGCGGTTAATTGACCAACCACGCCCCAAGCAACTGCCCCTTATTACTTTTCAGTACTTGGGTGCTTTGCTCAAGGGGTTGATCCCCAACTCAAACCTAATCCTATCCAACATGTGGGGGAGTTCTTACCTTGATTCCAGACATCTTCAAACAAGCTTGACTCTGACTGGTGATCCACTTCCCCAATCCATTAGGGTTTCTATGAGTTCTTCTTCGGATTCGTAGTAAGGCATGTTCTTCATCAACGTAATTCAGATCCATGGACTCAGGGTATGGATCATGGACTTCAATCCAGATACTCCACAACTTATTCCAGCTTGACCTTCGAGTTATCAGACTTGCAATACGAATTCCGAGTTAGAATTACGGGGGTTGTTACAGCTAAGAAAGTGAAGAAGGTAGTGTCAAAGTGGATGTACTACAGTTCGGTTACAGCAAACATAGCACAAGTCCTTATTACAAGAATATGATTGACATTATTGTAGAGGCAGGTCCTAGATATGTTGGTCCCATGCCTAAAGAGGTGAGTACCACCTTATTGACTGAGGAGGAGGAGCTGCAGGAGTACATCAGTGGTTTGAGACCTATGTGGGGGTCATATGGATGCACCATTATGTGTGATGGATGGACCGATCCGACAAGAAAGTCTATCATTAACTTTATGGTGTATTATGATAGGAGGACCATTTTTTGGAAATCTGTGGATGCTACTGGGCAAACAAAAGACCACAGGTATATACTTGGACTCCTGCAGGATGTTATTGATGAGGTTGGGAAGAATAATGTGGTGCAGATTGTCACCGAAAATGGCTCCAACTTCAAGAAGGTAGGTGAGGTACTGATGAATACACCTGAATATAATCTATATTGGACACCTTGTGTAGCTCACTGTATTGACCTCATGTTAAAGGACATCAATAAGATTAGTATTATCCAGAGCACAGTGGAGAGGGCCAGCAGGTAATTAATTTCATCTATAATCATACCACTACTCTGGATATGATGAGGCGAGCATGCGAGGGTGAGCTAGTGAGACCCGGTCTTAAGAGATTTGCTACGGATTTCGTCACCCTCAGCAATATTCAAGAGCGAAAGGTGGGCCTGAGATCTATGTTTGCATTAGAGGAGTGGTTCTCATGGGTTGGATCAAAGTAATTTTTTTTTTCTCTCTACTATTTGATTTAACTGGTTCTTAACTTCTTATACATATATACTATGAATATCTAGTATGTAGTATTTATTACTAACTTAAAGTGTTTGTGATAATTCGGTACAAGTAGTGGGCGCACCGCACAGATGATGATCTCGTCTGATGAGTTTTGGAGGAATGTGACAATTGTGTTGGAGACCTTAGATCCCATAATCAAGGTCTTATGTATGGTTGATTCCCCTTTGAGGGGGCCCACTATGCCCCACATTTATGCAGCCCTTGTGCGAATGAAGATAGCAATCCAAAGAACTAACCTCAGAGGTTGCACCGTGTTTGTGATATTAAAAGTAACCGCAAGCGCACAGTATCGTGTAGCTAACGGGTCGATCTCAAGGAGATATGCCACTTATAATTCAACTTCTTAATAGTAATGCGAGAGTGGAATGATTCAATTTTTGTTAACTAATTAACTAAACTAAACGATCCTAATCTATACATCTAATGCAATCGTATTGAAATGAAAATAAATTAAACACAATCAATCCATAAATAAAAGATAGGAAAAAAAAGCGAACAATAAAAATAAAAGGAAAAGGGAAGTGATCCGAGTGTCAGATCTGGATCGAGGGAAGGGGAGTATAATAATAATGACTTTGACCGTGGACCCTTTGCCGTAGCTTACAGTCCACCGATCGGGGGAACGAATATTAAAGAGAAAAAAACAGTGCAAAAAGTAAATAACAAAGCAATAAACAAAGCAATAAAAGGAAAAGGAAGCCTTAATCAAAGAGAGGCACGACTATAGGCATCTCTGATCAAGGATCCAGGGGAATGGAGAACATAAATAAATGTTGAAAGTAAATTGTAGAAAGTAAATAACAGAAAGTAAATTGCATAAAGTAAATAACATAAAGTAAATTGCAGAAAGTAAAATGGAAACCTTAACCAAAGAGAGGCATGACTGTAGGCATCTCTGATCAAGGATCCAGGGGAAGGGGGAACAATAAATAAATGCTGAAAGTAAATCCAAAATTAAGAATATGGAGGGGTAGATAGAAGCGGGAATGGAGGGAGGAGAGAAGATTAATAAAGAAGGTTACTTACTTGCGAATTGAACAAACGATTCGAATCTCAACCAAACCTAGATCTAGAATGATCTAAATTTGAAATTGCTAGACCTAGAGAAAAACGAATCTAAAAACTTGAACTTGAATTGCATTACATAAAAAAAAAAAATTAAACCTAAACATTCAATCTATAAATTAAAATCTCACACATGCAAGCAAAGAAAACTAAAGAAAGCCTAAATAAACTGAAGAGAGAAGAAATAATGCTTCTACTAAGCTCTAGAACAAGTTCTCCTTTGATGGAGTATGCTATCCTTTTATAGAGTTTACATGAGATATGAGGCATGGCTGAATTTGAATAAAACTCAGGGTTCCTATCTGACTCAGCCAATTAGGGTTTTGACGTACTAATCGCGCTGACGTAGAGAGATCAGATGCATGATTCCACCGTTGGATTTGAGGTTTAAGTAGTCGTGAAGCTCTCCTCCAAAAAGCAGCACGATCGAACATCGGATGACCGTTGGATGAAGGGCTTGATTGAAACTGGACAGAGACATTCAAAAACTGGATTTTTGCTTCATCCTTATCTGAATATAACTATGTTTCCTCTTTTTCTTTCTTTAATCAAATCCCAAATAGAAACTAAGATATTGAAGTATGCAAGGACTCTTTTCTCCATGTGGACTCTCTCAATAATATCTCTATAGATTTGATTGATAATTTATAATCTCAACCGTAGATCAAATTTGCCTTCCTTATCTCTTCAATATTTCGGAGTTGGCCCATAATCGCATATCTCTAGCCCATCATGCTCCAGATCAGGCCCATTTTCACATTTGAGAATTTGAATGGACTTCTTGACGTGTAAAATTGCATGATTCAAGCCCAAAACTCCAAATATTTGCTTAAATCTTGAAAAGTCCTAAAATCTGCAAAAACAACATAAAACCCAAGGTAACTCCACTCTAAGTGTTTAAAGTGCATGCTTTATGCCCTAAGATTTCACACATAAATGTGCTCATCACACCGCTTACTTGAATATTGTGCATGCTATATGGACCGCTCATCTAATGCATAAGGCGGGTAAGTAATTAGTGTGGGTTATTAATTTGTAACTTGTAGTAGATATAAGTCTTTAATTGTGAGTTTGTGAATTGTGCAACCTATTATCTCAATCCCAAATATCAGTATAGTTAAAATTTGGGGTTGAGGTCTGTCACACCCCACCCGCCAGTCTCGGTTACCTAACCGACAACCCGTGGGAGTGATCCGTCACATAATCCACGGTTTTAGTCTATCAACAATAATAAAGACAAATGAAGACAATCAAGAGCAATAATAGTTCAATTAATGAATTGTTGGTAATACTCCAATTAGTTTAATTCAATTAATTGATGGGGGAAAGATTTCTTACCTGGATTCGCTTTCCCTTTTGTGAAGTATTCGCAGCGGAAGTAAATCTGGATCCACGTTCTCGTTCCACCACCAAATCTCTACCGAGATGAATCCACAATTACAAGGAAAGGGAAGTATTTCCACAACCCAAATGCCATGTGGAAAGAAGATGGAAGAATGATCTAAGGCAAAGGAAGAAAACCTCCACTAGGTTTCTCCTTCTTGCGTTTCTTGGAGAGAGGGAGAGAGATGGGAGCCGCCTCCTTTTCCTGGAAAAACTTACGTAATGTAAACACACTCACTTATGTGGTGGCTACCAAAATATATAACCCTATTTTGTAACCACCCTAATAGTGAGTTTCCAAATTTGCCCTTGGGCATTTAATTTATTAATTATATTAATAAATTCCAACATGAATAAAAGGATTATAGGAGTCCAAATACTCCGATAAAAATAATCAATGGAAGAATAATAAATCAAAATGAATACGAGTTCAACGGAAGCAATCAAAAGAGTTAAATTATTTTCTTTCCAGTTTCCTTTTCTAAGGCTAAGTAATGTTTTTCATGAATCTCAAGAAAAGGGGTCATCCAGTTCTTCTCCATTCGTTGAGCGAACTGCTTGGCAACTTGTCGTCTCTGCCCATCAATGGTGCGATAAGCGCATTCCATGCACTCGCAGGAGCTCTCGCACAGGCTATCTCCATTTCCCATTGTCGGTGCCACATCCTCTTCATATGGGAATGTTCCTTCATAGGAAACCAATCCATCTTCCGACACATTTCCTCCATTTGCATAGGCTAATAAAACATATACAAATAAAGGAGTGCGTTCTAGAGAACTCAGTAAGAACAATTACAATTCCCATCCAAATATCCAACAAATCAGAAATGCATAAATGAGATGAATGAGTGCAAAGTATGAATGATACTATAATTCTAACTATGCAACTCTCTAACAGTTGACATGCTTTAAGATATACACCAGCCCTCCTTTGGGTAAGTCTAGTCACTCTAATCCGGCAAGGATTGGTTACCTCTGTAGGGATCCTGGGTAAAATGGAAGGTCCACACCTGGCTCTCAAACCATGGCTGGGGTTAAGTCAACACTCTCTCACCACGACCATTGGTAATGAGTACTGGCGCATGTCGGGGTTTCTAATCCAATGCAAGGTCATATAGGTAACATGTCTACATGAAGTCTAGATACATCCCCTATGGCACCAACCAACTCGGTTCAGTATCCTTCGCGACCTAGGAATGAGAATCTTCACAGACTGGCTATCGCTGTTGGACTACATTCCATAACCCTATGGTCATCCACATATTGTTGGGGCAAAATGCTCTCATGACTCTTCACGACACCCGGTCCGTTCCTTGGACGTCCATGAGCCCAACCGTAACATATGCAACCCTACCATTTATATGACTAACAATGGACCAACGTCACATCACTGTCATCACGGGTCATCCGGTTTTAATCCCCCTACCGAAAGGGTAGTAGCATGTGGGGTACCTAGCCATGCAATCTCTAGACTCAACCTAACAATGTTATCCAATAGTTATGACAGTGCTGGAGACATCAACAGACATGTGTCCCATTCCACATCCATCTGATATCCCAAGCTAAGATATCCCAAATGAATACCTCATCCATCAGAACCACATACTAACCATCATCAGTATATGACATTCATAACCAACAAAGTATATATGTAAACAAGATAAATAGCAGTAATATAACAAGATCAGCATGTGAAACATGATTACAGCAGCATATAAAATGAAAGGCTAATACTAACAGACACTGGACTAGCATGTTTAAGTCTGTTCATAAAGATAGGATTGTATGCCCTTACCTACACGTAAGTAATTTGTTTGTAAAAATAAATCCATAAACAATTATAAGACTTTCTTTTCAAATAGAGAACACCTATATACAGGGTTACAATAATGTATAAGTCAATTGAATCAAATTGGATCAAAACCAAAAGTCAATTGGTCACTGTTTACCATCCGGTCGCTCGTGCCGGTCGCTTAGGTTGAGCGACCGCCACTAGTGACCGCCCCAAAAATAGAGTTTCAATCCGAAACTCAGGCCTCCGATCATCTGTTTTCAATTCGAAATTGGGATGATTATAGCCCGAATTCCAAATCTACTACTCCCATAACCACTGGGAGACAAGAAATCTAACAAACCCCATAATTGGATTACCTAGAACTCTCCCCTTGACTGGATTCATCCTTTTCACGAAAGCAGGGTTTCGTTTTCGGATGAATCACATCAAGAAGATTGGAAAGAGAGTTGTGATTGATCAAAAGGGTAACCACCATGATGAGGGGATGGGTTGACACGAAATTGAAAGACAAAGGAGATAAAGGATGAAGGGTGAATCCATTACCTCACTCCGAATTACCATAAACAAGGAAGGATTGATCTCCAGATCACTACCAGCACTTCAGATATGCTTTCGGCACTTCTCTGCACCTGTCTAACCTCCAAAAACGGTAACCACGAATAAAATATTCGTAAATTAGATGAGGGTTACCTTTTATAGAAGTCAGGGGGCAAAATAGGGCAAAACCCCACAACCAAAACTGGGCGGTCGCTTGGTTCAATCGACTGCCACTAGCAACCGCCCCCATGTATTTTTCCATACAAGGGTGCTTTTGCTAGGGGGTTGATGTCCAAGTACAACTTATCCCTAAAGAAGAGATGGGGGAGATCTTACCTTCATTCCAGACATCTCCAAACATCATTTGCCTTCCAGAAGTCCAACTACCAAGCAAGGCAGGCTCTTCAGAGAGAGAATCCAGATCCATGGGTTCAGGGTATGGATTATGGACTTCTATCCGGACACTCCACAAATTTATCCGACTAGACCTTCGGGTTCTCAGATCTGCAATATGGATGTGAAACCCGGCCCTAACCTTAACCCGGATACTCTTTGATTGTAGGTCCGAAGACTTGAAGTAGAAGTGAAAGTCAACTATGGGCCATATTGGTAGAAGATATAGTGTTCGACTTCGAACCTATGGAGATTGAAGATGATGCCCCATACTTGAAGATAGTGTTGGATATAGAGAAGAGACTGCACCTTGATGAATAGAAGATTAGTTGATGACCTTAGAGCTTGGTGGGATATGATTTAAAGCCATTTTTCCATGCTAGGTATGTTATAGAATATGTGTTTAAAGTTTCGTTTGATTCCGAGTAGTGGAAGACCCTCAAATCCCTATTTTTGGCTTTGTTGTCAGCCTGGGTCAAGTGCTTGGGTCGACTGGCCAATGCTACCTAGCCAATCGACCTAGAGTTGCTGAACTCGAACAGAATCTTCTGTTTTGAGAATCTTGCTATATATACCCCATGACTTCGTGTTTTAGTATCCCTAGCCTCCATAACACTTAGAGAACGAAGGGAAACCATCTCCAAGCCTCCAAGAGTGAAGAAGAAGACCTAATCTTGCAATCTTGCAAACTCTCTCTCTTGTTCTTCAATTAAAGGTTAGTAATCTATCTTTTATGTTAATGATTTATTCTTTCCATGATCACTCTCATCTCTGAACTGAGATTATGATGAAGATGCTGCAACCTTGTAGTCATATCTTTACAATCTCTTTTCATTCTCTTGCACTATGATCATCTCATTCATTCTTGACATGATTCTTATGATTTCTTCTTAAACTATGATAATATTTCCTATTTTGATTTATTCTAGCATTATAGATACTTCTTTATGATTATTCATACCTCTGATCTACTGTGTTATTGTACTAGAATGAGATCTAATCATCTCTAGTTCATCTCTGTCAATCATAGCATGTTTCCAATGAAAACTATGATTTTTACCAAAATACAAACTCTGGTTCTAAATTAGTAAGTAATGTTTTAATGGTAGTTTGATGTCTAAATTATGCTTTTTAGTCTTAGACTACTGTGTTAGACAATCCCTCCAAGTTTCGTCGCATTCCGGTTTGTGTAGCATAGGTTTCGGACCAAGATTCTATTTTTATTTTCGGATTAGCACTTGGGCAGATTGCCTGGTTCGACTGGAGCACTCAACCCAGCCAATCAACCCGCAACAACAGAATCTGTTTTCTTCGTCCGATTTGATTCGATTCATGCTTATTCTTTTAGGACTACTTCCTAATGATTGTGTGATGCTATTCTAGGGTTTATTTGCTAACTTTGGATTCATCCTCTTGTCCGTCCGGAATACTTTCGAATCTATTTAAGGTAAGGAAAGTTGTTACCATATTAACATAGATTTGCATAGATTTAGTTTCTAAATTGGGAACTACTTAGATTTGCTACTGTTATGTTAGTTTCTATTATGATATGAATGCTGCAAGTACATTAGAATCTAATTTCCTTATTTATTTTATGTACTTGATTATGTATGAATACTTACTCATGTATGTTTTCTTATTTATTTAATCTTGTCTTATTATACTCTTTCATATGATGAGATATCTGTCGTGGATGATATGACTGAATTATGATTGTGATTGCTTAGGTGTGATTTGGGATTGGGGAATGTCCTTTTGACATTTCTGTCCTTGGACCTCATTGGGAGTAGTATGGGATATTTCCAATGTTGCCCTTTGATGCTTTCCCGGATTATTGGTTTCCATACCTAGGACTTGTCTAGCAGTGTTTGGCTAGGTTATACCCTTGTTATATCAGACCCGATTCGGAAGGGTATTGAGACCGAACGACCCGTGGTAGCAATGGGGATTCATGGGTGCTCAAGATCGGTGAGTTATATCCGTGAGGGGACATGAATCACATTGTGGGGACCATTTATGGGTAGAGTTGCATATGGATAGACTTGGGCTCATGGGCGTTCAAGACCGGTAACCAACCCATGAGAGGACATGAGAGCTTCCCGTTTACTATATGTGGATGACCTATAGGGTTGATGAGTCCATATTTGAGAGAGTCTGATACGCTACCTCTAGTGTGAAGGATACCGGAAAGGATTGCCAGGGGCGAGGAATGGACATATCTAGATTTGAGTTGATATGACTAAGTAGAAGACTTGCATTGGGCTAGGCTTTACCTTGACATGCGCCAATACTTAGACTAAACGGTGATGTGAGAGAGAGGTGACTTAACCCCTAACCATGGATTGTTCAAGATGGATGAAGGTCCCTTTGCCAACCGGCGTTGTGAGATGAGACCTACCCAAAGAAGTATGGTGCTATGACTTAAAGCATGTCTGCCTATAGAGACCAGCATACATAGAGTTAGACTCATACATGCATTGTTGTCTCATATCATATCACTTTTTGCCTTGTTTGTAATACTATGTTTTTTATGCTATTATGGAATAACTTGCCTTGCTGAGTTTCTTTTGAAACTCACTCCTTTTGTACAATATCTTTTGTTAGACTATTCTACAGGTTTTGATGGCTATGAAGCGCAATATGAGGAAGCGCAAGATGAAGAAGCGTACCATACTCAAAGTGTTGGCGATTACGAAGATTACTGTGAGGATCCCTCGAGTGGTCTCTCTTATTACCAGGATTAGCCCTACTGTGGAGTGGGAGCGTCTGAGCATCATCGATGAAGTCTACGTTTATGAGGACATCCTTTATAAAGTAGAAAAGACTCTAGTTTAGTTAGATTATATCTTTCTTTCCTGTCTTTAGAATCGGTTGTAATCCTGATACGGAGAAATTATGATCAGACTGGGTTCATACCTGGTTCGACCCTCGACCCCGGTCCAGACAGAGGGAACCGACTCGCTCCCGAGCGAACCGGATCCAGAAGATGGCTTGCTGAAGAAGAAAACTAATTCAACTACAAGCACGCCCTAATCCTACTTATGGATTAGGGTAATTACCCTAATGATGGCAGACTCGAATTGACGACTACGGATAATCATTATCAAAGGGATAATCATCACATAACCTAAAGGTTATCTCAGAAGTCCTCTACTAGTCCAAACTAGTAGAAGTCTATTGCTCAACGGATCTAACTGTTAAGATCCAACGACTACCCGAAGAAGGCTCAAGTGCATCCAACGAAGGAGATTCGAAGGTACACTCTATATAAACCTCACTACCATATGAGGTGAGGAGATCGAAAACACACAATCTGAGACTCAGGTTCAGATACATACTGATAGACTTAAACTATCAACGCCCTGCTATCTAGATCACCTTTCCCAGTTCTTCATTCCTTAGCTCTGTGCTTCTAGCAGAGCCGTTTGTGATTAAGTTCATCAACTGACTTAGCCTTCGGAGGTGGACTCCCGACCCCAGTGGTTTGGCCACATCTAACGTTTTCGTTTTGCAGGTCATCACGAGGAGATCTAAGGGCTGAGCAGATTTTGGACGCACCATTTGGCGCCGTCTGTGGGAAACGACTTGAAAAGCCATGGTGACTAGATCAGCAGCCGCAACAGCCGCTGCACAGCGCAATTCCGATGTTCAGATCCCTGGAGCGAATAATCCAGATATTCCCCAGGGAAGCCAAAATCCTATCGAGGTAGATAGTGGCCAGGGAGGACGTTATCCTCCTCCTGATACACTCCAAGATCAATTGGATCAGGTAAAGATTCAACTCTTGGAGGTGAGCCAAGCACTCCGCATGCTCACCAGACGAGTGGTTTTACCACAAGAACCTGATCAATGCGATTCAGAGAGACGTGCATTGCCACGTGATCAGAGATTGGCTGAAGACCGGAATATCGGTTAGAATTTTCGTGAAGGAGACCGAGGACCTAGGAGGATTGATGATCAACCTAGGCGAGACGATCGGTTCGACAGACCGCAAGAGAGTACAACTGATTCAAATACAAGGTTAGATACAGGGGTAAGAACTCACTCACCCACTGTCAGAAGAACCGTTCGTGATGATCGAGCAAATCGCGACGAGCGGAATGCTCGGGAAGGACGGGTTGTTCGTGATGATCGAGTAGCACGGGATGATCGTGTTAATCGAGGTCGTGATCATATTGCTGAAGATCACCCGACCCAGATTGGTCAGGAATTGGCCAACATCAATGAGAAATTAGGGCAGTTGGCTAAGGGAAGAATAACTGAGGATATTTACTTAGTCATTCGGAAGACTCCCTTTGCCGATCCAATTGCGGGATATCGGTTTCCCCATAGCTTCCGTTTGCCTACCTTCTCAACATTCGACGGCTCCGGAGATCCAATAGCTCACATCGGCTATTACCAACAGACCATGGCAGTTTCACGTAATTCTGATGAAATTTTATGCAGGGTTTTTGGTTCATCTCTAACTGGAGAAGCACAAAAGTGGTTTTCGAACCTCCCCTCTGGAAGGATCGTAAACTTTGATGAATTGGCGCGCAAATTCATAGGGCGATTCCAGAGTGGAATACAGGTCAAGAAAACAGAAGAAACCTTGTTTACTGTCAGACAAGGAAAGAACGAATCAATCAGAGAGTTTCTGAAAAGATTCAACAAAGTAACGATGGAGATAGAAAATTTGGATGAGCAAGTAGCCAAAACTTCTCTATTCACAGGACTCACTAATAGGAAACTCCTGGAGTTATTACTACAGGATATGCCTGCGACTTATGCTGAGTTGGTACAGATATGCCAGAAGCAGGCTAAAGTCATGGAGATTCTAGATGCGCGCCAAGGAGATAATAAATTCTCCAATAAGGAACAGAAGGCTCCTGAGCAGAAGCAGAAGCAAAAGCCAAAGAAAAATGTCCGTGATCGGGTTGGAAAATCTCAGGCTTGGCGCCAAAGATCTCCCGGTAAAAGTGAGTACACTCCATTGAATGTTCCTCGGGCTGATATTTTAAATATCATCAAAAGAAAAAATATCTTGAAGTGGCCGCCTAAAATCCTTTTGAAACCAGGAGAGCAGCAGGATCGAGAAAAGTATTGCTAATTCCACAAGGACTATGGTCATTATACTAATGACTGTTGTCATCTGAAAGCAGATATTGAAAGATTAATATCTCAAGGACACTTGTCCAGTTTTGTTAGCAAAAGGAGGGAGGAGCCACGTGCGGCTCCTCCTAAAAGGGATCGTTCAGTTAGTTTAGAACGATCAAGGGAGGCCCCAAAAACTTGTTGTGAAAAAGTACAACGCAAGTGTACGCTGTCGTAACAAGTAATATAATGATAAAAGATCGATCCCTCGAAGACTATAGATTAAGTACCAAATTAATTATACCAATTTTATTTGAACAAATAATAAGGAAGATAATAATTTCTAGACTATATTGCAAATTGAAAGTTAAATTGAGATTATTAATTGTTAAAGACCTAGGGTTCAGATTTCACCATAACTAAGCATTCCCACCCTTTTCTCCCTCTTTATAATTTGAGAAATATTTTCCTGATTGATAGTCGAGATTTCCTTTCCTATCTATTAGTCTCTCTCGAGTACTAATAGAAATTCCCTCAATTGCTAACCCACTATATTTCTATGTGGGTTACAACAACTGAGAAATCATTAAATTCTGTGGATTCTCATGTAACAACTACACAAACCATGTAAGTATATCTCTATCCTACATATAATTCATGGTTTTTACTCCAATGAACTAGACACATAAATCCCCTCTCAGTTCATTATGATTAACAAATCAGTTGATTAGTGGCCAATTAATCAAAAGCATGAAGAATAGAAGTAAAAACTCAAGCAAAGGAAACAATATTCAAAATTATATTGATGAAGTCAAGAGTGGGAATTCAAAGATAGGCTACATCTGATCCCTAGAAAAACTAAATTAGTTCATACTAGAAACTAAAAACATTACAGAAGAGTTCAAGAACATTGAAAGAAGGTGAAGAAAAACTTATTCCCAAGCTTCAGATCTCCAAAGCCATCCAATGTCTTCTGGTTCAACCTCCACTCCTCCAAAGCTCCAAAAACGTCCTCACCCTCTTCCTGGAGTTTGATCTCCTTTTATAGATTAATTAAACTCAGAGTTTGAATCAAACTCAGAGTTCTTATCTGACTTAACCAAGGAGTGTTTTGACGTATGAATCGGACTAACTTAGAGATCTCCAATGCATAATCCCACCGTTGGATTTGAAGACCAAGAAGTCGTGAAGCTCTCCTCCAAAAATCAGCTCGATCGGACACCATATGACCATCCGATGAAGATCTTGATCAAAACTAGACAGAGACACTCAAAATCGGGATTCTTCTATCCTTCTTATTTGAATTGGATTCTTCTTCCTCTTTTCCCTTCTTTGATCAAATCCTAAATAGGAAATAAAACGTAGAAGCATGCAAGGACTCATTCTCTTTATGTTTTTGACTTGAGGTAGGACTCTTGCAATAATACCCAGATTTGATTGATAATTTCCTACATGTAAAAGTAATAAATCTTTATTAGAATTTGTTAGGAAATATATAAAATCACCAAAATTATAGAAATTAAAGGAAAGGGTGCAACATATTCATTTTCATATCATATTAGGGTAAATTGATATAAAACAATTGTAAATACATGGAAATATAATAAATTAATCATATAAAATAATATGTATGAAATCAACTTATCAAGGCCCCGAAGTCTAAGAAGGGCAAGGAGGTGATTGAAGCTACTCGGTCATCGATCCTTACCATCTTCGGGGGACCAGAACCCGAATCACTCCGGAGTCTGAAAACAAAATCCAAATTTGTTGGAACCAGAGAGACGCAGAAGCGAAAAAAGCTGAATGGTGAAGATTCTATCACCTTTAGCGAGGAGGACGAAAGAGATGTTTGTTTACCTCATGATGATGCCATAGTCATCAAGGTAGAGATTGCACGTCGGGAAGTGCATAGAGTTTTGGTTGATACAGGGGTCTCGACTGACCTAATTTCTTACGAAGTGTATCAAAAATTGAAGGTGGATTAAGACTTGATGAAACCTTCATCCACACATCTATATGGTTTTGCAGGGTCATCTGCAGTAGCGGAAGGATCGGTCCAGTTGGACTTATCTATTGGAAGTTTTCCTAAGGAAACAACCATCCGAATCAATTTTTTGGTGGTTCGGGAACTGCCAGCTTATAATATGATCCTCGGGCGACGATCTTTATCCAAGCTAGGTGCTATTGTTTCGACAAAACACCTGAAGATAAAATTCCTGACTGATATGGGAATTGGTCAAGTCTCCTCTGACCAGAAGATCTCTCGGCAGTGTTATGTTGCTTATTTAAAAGACAAGGAGGGCCCGAGGAAGGTAACTGCCCTACCTATAGAAGTTCGAGATGATCGGGAAGAGGCAGAGATGCAAAGACCCTAACCAGTGGAGAAGTTGGAGCAAATCCAGTTGTGTACCGAGGATGAGAAAAAGATTACTTATATCGGGTCTGAACAGCTGGAAGAATTTAAAGATAAGTTGAAGTTATTTCTTCAGCAGAATAAAGATGTATTTGCATGGTCTGCTGAGGACATGCCAGGAATCGATCGGGCAGTCGTAGAGCACAAACTCTAGATAGATCCTAAGGCAAAACCAGTGATACAGAAAAGGAGAAATTTCTCCATTGAAAAATATGAAGCCGTTCATAGCGAAGTTGAAAAACTCAAGAATTCTGGTTTCATAGAACCAATTGAATGCCCAACTTGGTTGGCCAACGTGGTGATGGTAAAAAAGGCAAATGGGAAGTGGAGGATGTGTACAGATTACACAGATCTTAACAAGGCTTGCCCTAAAGATTGCTATCCGTTACCTCGGATTGACCTCTTGATAGATGCGACTGCAAGATATGAAACTTTAAGTTTCATGAATGCCTACTCAGGGTATAATCAGATCCTTATGAATAAGGAGGATGAATAGTTTACGGCTTTCATGACTGATCGTGAAAGCTATTATTATAAGGTCATGCCTTTTGGCCTGAAGAACGCAGGAGCAACATATTAGAGGGCCGTCAACAAGATCTTCAAAGAGCTGATAGGAAAGAATGTTGAAGCTTATGTTGACGACATGCTAGTGAAAAGCTTTACAAAAGCAAATCATATTGCAGATTTGACTGAGGTATTCTCAGTACTGCGAAAGTATCAAATGAAGCTAAACCCAGAAAAATGCGCCTTGGGAGTTTCCTCGGGCAAATTTTTGGGCTTCATGGTATCACAAAGGGGAATTGAGGCTAATCCTGCCAAAATTCAAGCCCTGGTTGATATGGAGGCTCCCAAAACTGTTCGTGATGTGCAGTGTTTAATAGGGAGAGTTGCTGCTTTGAATCGATTCATCTCCAAGTCTGGAGAAAAATGTTTGCCTTTCTTCAAGGCCAATTTTGGAATTTGAAGATATCTCAGATTTCGAGGAATGAAAATTCAATGGCAGATGAGCTATCCTGACTAGCCAATGCCAAAGAAAAGAATCTAGACCCTTCGGTCTATATTGAAGAGATAACTTTTCCAAGTTATCATGAGAAAGAAATTTCTTATATTGAAGCAGAACGTTGCTGGATGGATCCGATAATCGAGTATCTAAGAGATGACAAATTACCCGAGGATCCGAAAGAAGCAAAGTTGATCAAGATTCGATCAGCTAGATTTGTCATTCAGAATGGGAGACTATACAAAAGATCTTATTCTGTACCCCTTATGAGATGTATAGGCCCCGAAGGAGCAAAATCATCTTTGGCTGAGGTGCATGAAGGAATTTGTGGAGCTCACATGGGTGGACGAGCCCTGGCTCACAAAATTCTGAGACTTGGGTTATATTGGCCTAAGGTCCAAGAGGCTGCTATGGAATATGTTCGTCGGTGTGGTAACTATCAAATTCACGCTACAGTATCGAAGCGCCCGACGGAAACCATGACTTCAATTCTAGATCCCATTCCCTTTGCGATGTGGGGAATTGATATCATGGGCAAATTCACCAAGGCATCAGGCGGATGGGAATATCTGATAGTAGCAATTGATTACTTCACGAAATGGGTTGAAGCCAATGCACTGGCAGCAATTACTGAGAAAAAAGTGGAGAAATTCATGCTTGAATCAATCATATATCGCTTTGGGATTCCAAAGATTATCGTCACTGACCATGGTACTCAGTTCGACTGTCCGCAATTTGAGCAATTTTGCGGAACATATATGATCGAGCATCGTATGTCCTCAGTGGCATACCCCCAGAGCAATGGATAGGTAGAGGTTACTAACCGAACGCTACTGGAAGGAATAAAGAGAAGACTCGAAGCTGACAAAGCTTCTTGGGTCAAAGAACTTCATAATGTACTGTGGGCCTATAGAACTACGATTCGAACACTCACAGGAGAAACTCCATTCAGGTTGTCATATGGATCCGAAGCATTGGCACCAGTGGAGATAATGGTGGGGACATTACGGGATCGTGAGTTCGAGGAAAAAGCAAATGAACAAGGACTGCTTGATAGTCTTGATCTGTTGGACGATGTTCGGGCAAAAGCAATAGCACGAACTCAACATTATCAAAGAAGGATAGCGTCTCATTATAATACTCGAGTGAAGAATCGTCGGTACTTAGCCGGAGATTTGGTGTTGAGAAACACCCTAGCTTCCGACCCGCGTCACCAAAGAAAATTGGACCCTTCCTGGGAAGGACCTTATATGGTTTTAAAACCGGTCGGTTCAGGAGCTTACAGGCTTAAGAACATCAACACCCAGAAAGAGTTGGATCGTTCGTGGAATGCTAGGCATCTCAAAAAGTTTTATCCTTGATGATGATTTAAATTTTGTTCGCGATGTAATCATTTTCAACTCAATCAATGCAATTTTTGGCTTTCAACAAACTATCTTTTGATTGGGGGGGGGGCATCATACACCACATTCAAGAACAAGATCCAAGTATAAGGCATCGGATGAAAATTCGTGTGGGTCCTTCAACACTTATGGAATTTTTTCGGATCTTCTTAAGTCGAGGCATCGGATGAAAATCCGAGTGAGTTCCTTTTGCAAGGTGTTGGTTTGAAACCCGAGTAAGTTCCTTCAAGACTTATTGAATTTTCGAATAATCTTTAAGTAAAGGCATCGGTTTAAAACCTGAGTGAGTTCCTTCTCAGACTTATTGTATTTCTCCGGAAATCTTTAAGTAAAGGCATCGGTTTAAAATCTGAGTGAGTTCCTTCTCAGACTTATTGTATTTCTTAGGAAATCTTTAAGTAAAGGCATTGTTTCAAACAACTAAGACCTAATTCAACAGCGATTCAAGTGGCTAGCAAAGTTCAAGATGAAGTTAATTTCCTATTTCTTCAAAAGATCGAAAGAGGCCAGTATCAAAACAATTACAAGAGCTGGATACAATCTTCGGTCAAAAAAGAAAGTCATCATCGGTGACTGTTAAGAAGTTATACAAGATCGACACGACTTTGCTAGAACAAACATATGAGTCAACCATTGGTGTGGATTCAAGGAAAAGAAGAGGAGACATGAGGATTACAAAAAATATTTTGGTATGCATAAAATCCTCCGCAATTTCATACTCTTTGTCTAGCTTGTCCAGGAGAAGTATGGTCCTCGACCAAACTTGCATTCAAGATGAGCTCGTCATAATTGACTTCTTCCAGGGGAGAATAAACAGGAGAATCTTCCAGATAATGCATAATATCTGGATCGGAAGGTGGAGGATCAATCTTATCTTTGGTCCAGTCGAGAGGAGGAATACCCAGGTCAGTAAATACTTCAGGATGGCAAATAGCACTGTAGGGAGTCGTATCAAAATGAGGATCCTTCCTTAATATTGATTCCCATACTTCGTTCTCACCATCCCGGTATGCCTGCAAGTTATAAGCATTCAGCATATCAACAAAGGGCTTACTGTATAAATACTTGAAGACGCAGGCTCTGCGAACATCAGTTGGAAGGGATTCGGGCAAAGGAACGACAGCTTGCCTTTGAGGTAACGTTTCAGATCCTTTGGCTCCTGACTTTCCAACTGCTCGCTCCAGTCGCGGATCTTCTCCCTGGCATCATCCAAGTCCGACTAAAGACGACCGATCATTGAATTCTTTTCTCCTGCCACCTCCCAAGCTAGTTTCCGAAGGCAAGCAATCTCAGCATCTTTAGCTTCAGAGATTTCCTGAAGCCTGGAAACTTCATTGCTCAACCTACTGAGCCTAGAAACTGCTTCCACTTGGTTGTGGAAGTTACCAGTAAGACTCCTGCAAACAACTTCCGAGTTAAAAAGGAGCAGAAGAGTAATTTTTCATAATCAAAAGATAATGAAGAAAGACTTACATCACCAGTGACTTCGTAAAGACTTCATCTGGAAATTTGGAAAGAACTGCGCTCTCAGAAGTCATTTGAGCAGCAGTACACCATTTCAACACTCTGTCAAACTCGTTTGACACTAATTCAGGCAAAGGATGAGAAGGATGAGCTACATCAAAAGAAGGATGAGTTGCATCACTTGTCACCCGACGGCGCTTCCTGGTGGCAAAATCCTCCAACTCGGAAGGAGAGGAGGAGGATGCCAAACAAGTACTAGAATTGGAAATAGGAGCAGCACCTGCTGGGACCACACCTTCATCAGATGCCAACATAGTTGCCTCAGATGCCTGAAGAGTCTCCTTCGGGGGTGCACCAACAGTCTCACCAGCAGGGGCATCGGCAACGCCATCAACAACGGAGTGATCAAGATCTTCCTGGGAAAGACGAGCGATCACTTCGGGCAAAAGAGGCGCAGGGATGGCATCAATAGAAACTGTGGGAATCTGACATGAAGATTCACCAACAGCAGTCACCCTACGCTGGGAGGATTCACTAGCTGAAACCACCTCGCAGGCCCCAGCTACCACCGACGGAACGATTTTCTTGCTAGACTTCGCTCTGATAAAGTTCGGGTTGATTTTGGGAGCCACTATGCAAAAAAAAAAGCTGTATCAGTACAGAAATCCAATGACGACAAAAAAGAGGGAAAACCCTAGTTCTCTATCACTTCTGACAAACCCGATTAAATAAACCCCAAGTATTTCTACTGTGTCGTTTACTCAGGGGGGAAGTGGGGAAAGAGATGAGTAATCAAAAAACTCACTTGTTCAGAAGTTGATAGAGCTATTATTGGAGTACGAGGAATATGGAAGCAGGCGGAAGGACGGAATTTCACTTTAGCACTTTAGCAAATCTAACTTGCAGATAGCAGGATAGATGGAGAGTACCCACGAAGGCTTTAAATAGCCTCAGGTATTAAGACGACGGTTGAAGGCTAAGGACAACCAATGACCCAGATCGAAATGGCGCTTCGAAATCCGCAGAAAGCAAGATCAACGGTCCGAGGGATGCCACATGGAAACATGTGGAAACGAGCACCCAATGTAGAGATACCTCCAATCGTCGCACTGCCATTATAATAATGGGTGTATTTCCGATTCATTGGAAACATTGAATGGTGTACAAAAGCAAGAAACCTTTTGGACTTCGCAGAAGGGAAACGTGTGGACTTTGAAATAAATGAAGTAGTGGGGAAGATTAATGCATCTTCCCAAACCGCATCTTCACAATATTTCTACAAGATTATTATTCGGCGAGGAATGTAAAGTTAAGTGATAAGTTTTATCATTTATACTTTGATATTCAAGGCAAGATTTCGGTAGGAGACAGGGAAATGGAAAGGCCAACATGAAAAAGAAATGTCTATTCATTAATAAGGAGGTCAATCTTTACAAAGAAACAAAAGATAACTCCCTAAGCCTCTTCTTCATTGTTGCCCGAGGGACCCTGGTCGGGAGGACTTTTCTCAGGATCTTGAGAAGAGCCTTCCTCAAGAATGACATTGGCTGAGTCCTCTATAGCAGCAGCTTGAGACTCGGCTTGTGATTTCTCCTCTGGAAGCGCCGGCTCGTCCGCCAGGTATGCCTCATATTGAGGGTCAGCTGGAAAAGGATCATCTTCTTCCCGAGCCCAGTCTGGGAGATCCATGCCAACTTTCCCGAAGACCTCTTTGTGGCACACCTCACGAAAGGGAGCAGTATCGAAGGAAGGGATTGATGCGAGAATTCGTTCCCAAACGTCATTTTGCCCCAAGCGATAAGCTTGAATGTTGTAGGCACCTAGCAGCTCGGAGAAAGGTACGCTGTTTAGGTATTTCCGAACACACTCCTTCCGAAGCTCTGGCTTTATATGCTCGGGCTTGCTAGGGATTGCCAACTTCAGATATTTTTTGTTCTCCCTACAACGGAATTCAAGCCTGTCACCAAACAATGTGGCAGCTGCTTTTTTCTTCCTGGCCTCGCGCTCGGCAGCAACGGCACGAATCTTCGAAGCATCGAGGGCTTCCTTGAGGGAGATCACTTCTTCCTCATGCTTTTTCTGCAGCTCCTCAGCAGCTGCAGTCAGCCGGTCTATTTCAGAATTGGCCTTGGCCAAATTCTCTTCACAGGTTTGCAGCAAGGAGCTGGTGCGACCAACCCGGCTCAATGCTTCCATGTGTTGATAAAAGCTCAACATAGCATTTATGGGAAGGCGGAAAATATCAAAAGAAGTCATAAGAAATTATGAAAAAATAAGTAAGCAAGAAGACTGGTACCTTGTGGATTGACTAACAAGGGAAATGTCATCCAGGGCTTCAAATTCCTGGCGATCAAAAGGAGCAAGACTGAGGGAGCTCCACTCTGCAGCTTTCTCAGGGTCCCAAGTCACCCTGTTGGTCAACTTCAGGGTCCACTGGGGGGTGAAGACCTCCTCACAATCCGTTGTTTTGGATTTTTTATGGGAGGAAGCATCAATTGTATCATGCCTCCTTTTGGTCCGGGCGGAGGAAGAGACATTAGACCTCTCCACCATCGGCTTCTTCCCTTTACCCGAAGCATCAACCACGGGCCTGATATTCCGGATACCCCTATAAGAGGGGTCGGGAGAGGGAACAAAAGCCTCTTGATCTACGGTCAAGGCTCTGGGTGATCGTTGCTCGGCTGTCACAATGGCCCTAGCGGCCCTTCACTCGCAGGTTCTCAGGGTTCATTCTTGGAGGCACTGCAAAGAAGAATGACGAGAGTCAGAATTAAAGACATCACTTCAGTAAAATTAAAGGATGATGGTTAGAAGCTCACAATGAGCCAAGCCCCAGTACTGAAGAATGGAGTTATACTCCACCTCAAATCCATGTATTTCTTTATACCATGGAATGGATTTGATCTTCCTGACGGCCGCCTCGTCTTCTCTGGATAAGGGGAGGCCTCGGTTATTCTCGGAAGAAGAAGTACACCGCCTCCAGGCGGTTGGGAAGTTAAGATCCGATGGAGGCGCTCGACAGAAAAAGTATCGTTCGCGCCATCTTTTGTGATTAGAAGGGCAAGTTCCTTTGGCAAGGATGCTACCCCTCCAATCAAGTTCAGCCTTATTGCGTTTGGATAGAAAAACCCATCCGGGAGGATGGGAGATAGAAAGAACATGAAAATGTACAAAGAGAGAAAGAGATGGCGCAATGCCAAGTTCAAAACACAAACCCAAGAAGCCGACGATGAGACGCCAGCTATTGGGAAGGAGCATTCCGGGACAAATGTCCCAATGATTCAGAACTGTGGAGAACAAAGGATTAAAAAAGGGAAAGCGAACCCCACTTTCCAGTGCATCTATATACAGAGAAAATTCACCCGAGAGGGTTGAATCAACCCTCTCATCAGGGTGGGGGCCCCTAACCTGATAAGAGGAATGAAAATCAAAATCTTGGATGGCTGAAAGAAGGGTTTCCTCATTATAAATGGAGGGAACAGAGCCAGGTCCACCATCGGACCTGGAAGTTTGAGGCTGCCTAGAAGACTCGACAATCTTGGAAGATCCAGACTCGAGGAGGGCAGGAGGAGTTTCGGTTTTTCTCTCTAAACCTTTTTGAGAAACTTCAGCAAACTCGTGCCAGAGGACAGTTAGGGTTTTGTTATCACTATCCGACTGTTCGGAAGGAGGAGAAGCAAAAGCCTCACTGCTATTACCAACACTGGGTACCAGAGAAGCCCCGTCGTCCGCCATTACTTGTTTCAGTAAACTACAAAAAGAAAAGACCAGTAAACTTACTGATTCAGTGAGGCAGAAGCTTGAGAGCAAGAAGGCACGAAGCAGACAACGAAGGTTCAAATTCCAGACAGGAAGAATGAAACCTACGAAGACAACGAACCGCTATTAAGACCCCCGCACGAGTGTTCGGGAATCTGAACGATCGAGATTGATTCAAAATCAACGATCGAGATTGAAAGACGTTTTGAAAGTTTGAACTCACGAATCCGAAATAGGCGTTCGGAAACCGTCGCTTGGATGATGTGAGCCACAACAGATCGACTGCAAGGAGACACGTGGCCTTACCCTCACAACGCTCGAGAAAAAGTGACCACCGCATTAAATGTGATATGACATTTAATGAAGCACGCAGAGATTAACGCCTGACGAAGAACCCAGTTAAAAACCAAGCCCTCGGGATCGACCGAACGCTTGGTCTGGGGGGCTCGTGATACAGAGAAATTATGATCAGACCGGGTTCATACCTGGTTCGACCCTCGACCCCGGTCGAGACAGAGGGAACCGGATCCAGAAGATGGCTTGCTGAAGAAGAAAACTGATTCAGCTACAAGCACGCCCTAATCCTACATATGGATTAGGGTAATTACCCTAATGATGGCAGACTCGAATTGACGGCTGCGGATAATCATTATCAAAGGGATAATCATCACATAACCTAAAGGTTATCTCAGGAGTCCTCTACTAGTCCAAACTAGTAGAAGTCTATTGCTCAATGGATCTAACTATTAAGATCCAACGACTACCCGAAGAAGGCTCAAGTGCATCCAACGAAGGAGATTCGAATGTACACTCTATATAAACCTCACTACCATATGAGGTGAGGAGATCGAAAACACACAATCTGAGACTCAGGTTTAGATACATACTGATAGACTTAAACTATAAGCGCCCTGCTATCTAGATCACCTTTCCCAGTTCTTCATTCCTTAGCTCTGTGCTTCTAGCAGAGTCGTTTGTGATTAAGTTCATCAACTGACTTAGCCTTCGGAGGTGGACTCCCGACCCCAGCGGTCGGGCCACATCTGACGTTTTCGTTTTGCAGGTCATCACGAGGAGATCTAAGGGTTGAGCAGGTTTTGGACGCATCAAATCCCATTTGATTTTCGAACTACATTCCGCTGTACTCGTGGAGTGAGATTCCGCCTCACTCTACTTTTGATTTTTATATATCTATTGGTATCTTTTCTGCACTCTGATGATTATCTCGTTACTTATCTATGATTCATTTGAATAATATTGTTAACATTGATTTAGTCTTGTTCTTGATTATATTGTTGTGAATGTGGGAGGATGATTTCACTAACTACTGGATTTTGTGGACTGTGGATCACACACTCGGGTATGCTAGATAGGGTTAGCTGGGTGGATGTGACAATGGATCCCAGGTTAGAAATATGGGGGTTGTTACATGGTTAGACCTACTCAATGCCGTTATGCAGGTTATCTCGAAGTTGGAGCCAAACCCAGTGGTCCAGTCAAATTGCCACATGGAGGTTAGAACTTAGAACTTAAAAGTTAGAACTTAATACTTGCTTTTTATTTGTGAAAGAATTTAGCTGACCATCAATACAAATGATTGTAGATCAAAATGTTTAGGGATGCACTGGGGGCTTTTAGTTCAGATGCTGCTATACATAATCGACAAAATTATGATCCATCTTAGATGCATGATTACTACTATTATTATTACATTTTACATATAAGTACATAACTATATAAGTAGGATTATTTTGTTAAGAATTAAAGTATTTACTTAAATTATTTGTGATAATGCAGCTGAGTGGTGGGTTTTGTGGGGGCGATGTAGAGAACCCCCGAAGGATGGCAGTGAAGATCCTCTCCTAGACTTGCTCGCCTCTTGGGTGTGAGAGGAACTGAAGTACATTTGGCATGATTCACTCTAAAAGGAGGAACAGGTTGGGAAGTCAACGTCTGAATGACCTCGTGTATTGCCACTACAACATGAGGCTGAAGTTAGAGCATGCCAAGTTAAGTTCTAACCGTGAGATGGATAGGGACATCTAGCTCGATGATATCTTCAAGGTCATTGCAGATGAACAGCATCCCCTCAATGATTGATTGTTGGACATGGGTGAGCCGGTGTTAGACCAGCCTAGAGGTAGGCCAGACCCAGTCATTGCTTAAGCTATGGGAGTTGATGTAGATGAGTACATGCCATCTCAAGAGGGGCAGGTACATGTACTGGCGGCTGCCGCCACTGTGAATAAGGATTGGATGGTGGAGCCTGGCACGCACGAGGATGATCCAGATGACACCCTTGTTCCCAGTCCTAGTTAGACTCAGAGGGATGATGATGATGATGATGGTCTTGGTGGTGGTGGTGAAGGAATACATAAGTGATTACATGTTCTATACCAGAGACACAGTATCCCCCGGAGAGCTACACTGGAGAGACTTAGTACACGCATGCCACCCAAGATGACGATCATGGTGGTGAGCTATATCGTTGTCATCCTACGAGCTACACTAGACTAGGGAGGGGGGAGGATAATAGGGGGGGGGGGAGCAACAACACATGCATGAGTATGGGCCGTATGGCTATGGCTATGGTTATAGTGATGATACTCGATCATGTGGCTCATATGGCCATTTTAATCCAACGGATAGCTTGTCGAGAGCGATGGGGTCCATGAGCTTGGAAGAGTTTGTAAGTTCCACATTTGCTTATGGCTATGGGGCTTATGGTTATGGTGTCCCTTCCGCTTATGGACACGATTACCTGTCTTCTAGGAGTTCGCACTACTATGGGTATAATGGTGGATCTTCCGTGAGCTTGGGTTCGTAGGATAGCAACACATCTACTTATGGGGCTTATGATGGTTGGGTCATCATCATCAGAGTCTCCCGATGATGCCTCCATTTGGCTCGGAGACAATTGCTATGTTGGAGACAACATACCGATATCCTTTCGATCATATGATCCTAGCACCATATGATCCACCACCAGCACCACGACACCCACTAGGGTTTCTTAACTCTATTCTATAGCTCCGTTCACATTACCCCCTTGATGGGACCAATTTCCATCCATAGATGATGCCAATTACAGAGCTCTGGTTTCTTTATACGTCAACAACCATCAACATGAGATGACATAGAGTGACTTCAAAAAAATAATAGAGCTTAAGCTTCAAGTTGTAGCCTTTGGGCCTTTTACCACGGTATCACAAAACACAGAGCTAATGGATCCATCAAGGCATAATACTTGGTATTGAGTATTCACATGTACTTAGCTGTATACTTGTATTTGTGTACTGGTATACTAGTATTTTTTTAATGATGTTTATCACTCTATTCTCATTGTGCATTTTATGTTGGTTTAATTGTTTAAAATAATGTTATAGAATTTCAGTTTTACCGGTATACAATCAAGTAAGTGCCAATCGAGAACACCAATTTTTGTGAGGTTTTAGGCAAAACCAGCCATTCAACTGTGTTTATTGGCATCAAATTAGGGTAAACACAAAGTTTCAGCCCAAAATGACTAAGAATACCCCCGAAATGGGGGTGGGGGGAGAAATCTGCAAAAAATCTCACATTGAATTACACAGATTCCTTATAAAAGAATTTTTTTTATTTAAATAAATAAGATCATAAATTAAATATATTTAAAATTTAATCATGGCACAAAATTTCGAAGCATGCTATATAAGATGAATGTTGTATTTTCTCCCTCACACCACTGTTGTCATGCAAAATGAAAAAGTTAGTGTATGTCATACGTTCTTTATTCATTTCTGTATCATGTTTATTGTGAGAAATAATATCTCCTTCCCATGCTTGCATTTATACCTACTCTTGGGTTAATATTTTTTATTTTTCAGACTATTATTCCTCTTGTACTGCTTTTAATCTCCTTTGTTTAGTTAATCAAGAATCTTGTTTTTCCTCTTATTTACTTTCCGCTTCAAAGATGCCAAACAATACACTAAAAGAGCAAGCTGCCAAGATTAAACAAGACCTCTTTGATCAGGTTCTTCATCTCTACACATCTTCAAGGACATTCATTGACATTTAGAAGTTTATAAATTGCGTCTAAACATTTTCTTTTTCTATATCACCAAGCTCAAAATGAGAAATGCTGGAGTTCTCTAGCTTGCTAATTAGGAAAATTACGTTTAATCCATCATAAATTAATGTTCTGACCAAACTGATCGGGATGACCTGTGAATTGTAGGGGAGCCTTGATAGGACCTTTAGGGCGGTAGAACGGAGCTTCGGTGAAGATCCTAAGTTTCATGAGATTATGGTTAACATGTTTTACAACAATTCTGCACGATATCTGGCCGATGCTGAGCTGACATTGTTAGTTAACAAACTGAGAACCTATGACAGATTATTATGTTCTCATGATTTACACATGCATCAAGAATCGATGGTGACTATAACTTATAATTGGACATGTATCTCTCTGTAGGAAGACACAGCCCATTGATTTTTCAAAGCTACAAAGACGAATGAGAAACCTCCTGAAGTCTAATAACAAGTCTGTAAACTCTCGCCGACTGATAATAATTTAAGAAATTCCTTTGAGCTGGCAGTCACTCTTTTATTTCACATTTAGTATTCTTGCTTGCAATTATGTATCTATCTATACTAGCTGACAGAAGACTGATTTGTAGCAGTACTGGAGCTAAAAAGGTGAAACAATTGTGTGTTATGGCCATGGAATTCTGCCGCCAAAGAGATATAGTGGGGCAAGTATCTTCTATTAACTTCTTGATTAGCTATGCTTCTCGATCACTACTTGCCTAGAAACTGGACACAAAATTGTGTTCTCTTTTTCTTGGTTAATTTTTCTTGTTAGTTTTAAATAATTGCAGATGTCAGAGTGCTTTCCAAGAACTGGAGATTGAACATACAAATTTGCAAGATAAGCTCCGTACTTACTTTGAGGTCTCTTGTTATCTTCATTTTTATGTTCATACTATCTTATTTCCAGTTAATGGTGTTCATGGCTATGAGGTCTGTTTTGATTCGTTTGTGTGTTTATTTGTACTGCAGCTAGTAGAACGGGCTAATGCAGATGATGGTGCATCCAGCTCCGGTGCATCCAGCTCCAGATAATCAGAAGGAATAAATCATGAGTGCTGATCGGAACAAGTAGATGCTGTACATTGTCTCCAAGGTGGCTGATCTTCAAGAATGTTGACTGCAACATTTGCCATGTCCATCATCAGCACCTGATATCAAAGCTATAGCCTAAAGATATACTCTTAACTAGCTAACTAGCTACTGATTACAGTATTATTTAAATTATTGAATCCACTACTTGGATTTGGTTTCAAAAATACTTTTAGATCTCACTAAGTATGTGTGTTTGAAAGCACTTTTTTTATATTTTAAACGAAAGAAAAAAACCACTAGCTTATTTTCATAATTAATTAATTGCCTCTTTATTATGAAACATGATTTTTTTCCTCGTAGTAATTATAAAACATGGTTTCAGCCTGATTAATTATACAAGTGCTTAACATAGGTATGTAAATTAATTAATTCTACTTGTGGAATTGAACGTAGAATGGATCATTACATGAATATGACTGACATTAAGTTGATGTTTTCTAAGTGGGGGATTCATGTTCCCCAAGGGCAGTGGAAATTTATGATACACATAGGGGTCTCAGAAAAAACATGGGAAGGGAAATGGTACTAATGAAATTCTTAATTGAGTTGTAAGAAAATGTAAACAAGGGTAACCGTAATACAACACCTAGATCTCTAACCTAATAGCTATGTTGTAGGCCCCAAATCCGGGAAGTAAAGCACAAATATGCTATGGTCCCTCCAAGTGGACAGCTTTGGACTGGAATTTAAACCCCAGAAAATGATGGAGGGGACCTTACCAATATGACTATAGTAGAATCAGAGAAGAGGAAGGATCTTGACACAATGGGCTTTGGAAGCTGGATTGCATACTTCCAACAGATACACATCACATGGCCAATGACTATGTAAACCTGTCCAAGAAGGGCTGAAATCTGGAACTATCTTAAACCCTATGTAAGCCCTAATTCTAAAAGGTCACCAAGAAGGGCTGAAATCTTGCATGGGAAGGGATCGAGGCCTGCTGGAAATTAGCATTTGATGCGTCCAAAATCTGCTCAGCCCTTAGAACTCTTGAGAATGACCTGGAAAAACGAACGTCAGATGTGGCCTGACCGCTAGGATCGGGAGTCCTCCTCCGAAGGAAAAGTTAGTTGATGAACTTAATCACAAACGGCTCTGTTGGATCATAGAGCTAAAGAATGAATAACGAGAATACGATTCAGATTGTATGTTCGTCCTCCCTACCTTGTGTGTCACACCCCCCCGGCCGGTACCCTAACTGGCATACCCGGGAGTGTGATCCACAGCCCCGAAGATCAAGTATCGAGGAAATCATCCTCCCACATATACAATAACATAATCATAAACAGGAAATAATCAAGGTTTAAATATTATAAACAAAAGGTTTAACTCAAGAAATGAATAAATAATATAATCAGAGTGGGAAAATGATACCAGATATCCGAAGATATCAAAAGAAGTAAAGTGAGGCGGAAACTCACTCCACAAACATAGCGGAACGCAGTATGAAAGTCAAAAAGGAAATTACAACTGAAACAAATGTACTAAGAAATAAACTAGGAACGAGAGTATTCTAGTCTATAGATAACGTCTTCATAAGTGTGGACTTCATCAACCCAATGAATCTTTTCTAACTTTATGCTGTTTTCAAAAGTAGTACGTAGCTTGATCCGTCGGGGGATCATCAGAGTAATCTTGATTGTCGCTAGTACCTTGCGTGTAATACACTTCATCGGCTTGCGCTTAACTCTACTGCTCGTCATAATAATCTGTACCTGCAGGATAATCTAACAAGAAAATATACAAAAAGGAATGAGTTTCGAAGAAACTCAGTAAGGCAAGTTAATCCATAACATCATAGATAACATGTGACAAAACATAACACGATACAATGCAATATGAAACGGATAAAGTATGAATGCATCTAAACTCTATGTATGCTGGTCTCTATGGTAGACATGCTTTAAGTCATAGCATCGTACTTCTTTGGGTAGGTCAGTCAGTCCCCCTCAGCCATCCTGGCATCTTGGGTTTGCCGGGTAATTGGGTAAAGTCCTCATCAAACCATGGTAGGGGATTTAGTCAACACACTCTCTCACAACCATTTGGCATAAGTACCGGCGCATGTTAGGGAAAAGCCTAGCCCAATGCAAGTCATCTAGTCAGTTATATCATCTCAGTTTCAGATACGTCCATTCCTCGTCCCTGACTATCCTTTCCGGTATCCTTCGCACTAGAGTCAGCGTATCCTATGGCACCGACCAACTCGGAATACGGACTCATCAACCCTATCGGTTATCCACATATGTTAAACGGGAAGCTCTCATGTCCTCTCACGGGTTGGTTACCGGTCTTGAGCGCCCAAGTCTAGCCATATGCAACCCTCCAATAAATGGCCCCCACAATATGATTCCCGTCCTCTCACGGGTTGGTTACCGGTCTTGAGCACCCGTGAATCACATTGCTACCACGGGTCATTCGGTCTCAATACCCTTCCGATTCGGGTCTGATATAACAGGGGTATATCCTAGCCAAACACTGCTAGACATCCCTAGGTATGACAACCAATGATTCGGGAAAGCGTCGATGGGCATCTTCGGAGAACATCCCATACTATTCCCTCCGATGTCCAAGGACAGAAGTGTCAAAAGGACACTCCCCAATCCCAAACCAAACTTAAGCAAACACATTCTCAGATCAGTCATGACATATACAACCAACAGTTCATCATATACAAGAGAATGTAAAAGCAAAATCAGATTAGGTAATAATAAGTAATTCATATAACATGAATAATGAAAAAGATAATATAAACAAGTGCTATTGTTCTCATAGTAAGAGATCAGAATTAAATTAGAACAACAGTAAGTAATCTTATAGTTTCATAAGGTAGAAACCAGAGAAAAAGCAATCTATGTAGTTAAGGAAATAACTATCCTTACCTTGATTATCGAAGAAGATGATCCAAAGATCAAAGTGAGCAACTCCAAACTTAGCAAATAAACTCCTAATAACCATAGATACAACATTAGGAAAGATGCATAAAAGATCAGAGAGAAAACGAATCAAATCGGGAGAAAAATGAAGCTACTGACTCCTTTGGTCGAGTGCTTGGTAGACTGGCTCAGTCGACTAAGCAGCCGACCAAGCAAGTCAGTACGGAATTGTAGAGACTGCTTTGGCCATAACTTCCTCGTTTGAAGTCGGATTGATCCGAAATTCGAAGGGGAACTTCCTAGGATGTATTAGAATCATATGGGAAGATAAAAACATCAAATCATGGTAAAAGAATTGGGTTCTTGATTTAACCCAAGAAATTAGGGTTTCAACCTTTATGGCTCCCCAGGAAAGGTTATGATCACAAAATGAAAGGGAATTAATGATTTGCCAATTATAACAAGAAAATCATAGAAATTATAGTTTAGGTTAACAAAAACATTACCCATGAGGTTTCCTCACCAAAGTTTTCCAGAAATCAAGCAAGGGTTAGGGTTTCCAGAAAAATATACGGCCAAGGTTGAGATCATGATGATGATCATAGATCTCAAAGAAACGAAGGAGATCATGAAGGGATGGTTGCAAGGATGCAGCATCTACTTCCTAATCTCAATCAAGAACAAGATCGAAGAAAAGAAATTTGCAATGTTGAAGCGATTACTAACCTTGAATTGTAAGAACAACGATGAGAGGCTTCAGATCTGCAGAGGAGTTTTCGAAATCACCATAGAGAGTTTCGGAGAGGTGTTCTCACGTTCACAAAGTGTTTAGGAGGCAGTCGTAACAAAGAAATACGAAGTAGGGTTTAAATAAAAGTGAAAAACCCGAAAATTACAAATTCTCGGATTTCACACCCCTTGTAATATCCAGCCCTATTCTAACCCTGACCCTGACCCGGATCCACTGTTGTATTCAGGTCCGAAGACCCGAAGCGGTGGAAGAAGAGATTTATGGACCATTCTGATTGATGATCATGATTCGGAGACTGAGCCCATGGACATTGACAATGATACCCCTTGCTTAAATGCATTGTCAGTGTTTGAGGAAAGTCTGTGCATCGAAGAAGATTAATATAGTTGATGTACCAAATGACCTCCCGTACACAATCCGAAGGTATTCCCCAAAACTAGACTCCTTGATTGAATTGTGGAAGAAAACCTCACTCAATTTGACCTTGTATAGCCTTTCAAATCCCTACTTGAAGTTGCTGTTCTAAACCTGAGTTTTCTGCTGGAAATATTTTGGTCGATCCTTTTGGTCGATACCATCGACCAAAATATCCCAGTCTGCCAAGTTAATGATTCCATGGAATATTCCTTTTCTATTTATTATGACCTTGAGCCTTGAGCCCTTTTGCAATCATTTTCTCACCTAGAAACGTGGGGAGAGCTTCCCAACGCAGCTCCTTGGTTAATGTGAAGGGTACCTCATCAAAGACACTTAGTTTATCATTGCTTCTTGTCTTCATCTTCCACACTAAGGTATGACTCCTCATTCCACTCTCTACCCTACCATTTTCTACTCTTTTCTATTGTCACCTTCCTGATGAGACATTGGGAATGGTGCTGCAACCTTGCAACCACCACTCCAAGTGTCTACTCATGTTCAATCCATGATTTCCTTAGCTATTCATTGATGCTATGCTTATATCTCATGCCTAGCATATGTATTCCATGATTTATCTATTAACATCATGCCATTTGATACCAAACTGAGCTATAGAGTGTATTATGTTCATGTTTAACATTGCCATATGATTCCAATCAAATTTCTATTAGCTCCTCTAACTATTACATGCTATTCCTCATCAATGCAATCAATTCCAACTCATGCCATGATGTTTATCACTTGAACTTGATAGCTCAAATTGGGGCTTTTTATTTAGACCATTGGATTGGGTTAAGTTCTTGATTTATAGTGTCCTACTACTGTTGTTAAGTATGCCTCCAAGTTTCAGATTGATCCGAACACCGGAAGACTCATTTCGGATGAAAACCCCCAAAATCCACATTTCTGTCTCGAAGGAAATTTTGGTCGATCCTTTTGGTCGATACCATCGACCAAAGACCATCGACCAAAATGTTGGCAGACAGCAACCTTGGCCAATTTTGATCCAAATGACATCCGATCTTCCCGACTTCTTTTCTAACTTATTATTGATATTTGTTTAGGGCCTTAACAATTCTATTGGACTATTCTTGGTATTCTCAATTCATCATCAATTCATCCAAGGAAAGGATGGTTATCTCTATAAAAATATAAGTCATCAAATATTGAATGGTGTTTTATTTAAAGAATGAAACCTCTTAATTTTCTTTCAATCATTATAGGACTATTACATATGTCTTAGAACAATAGCATTTAAATCTTTATACTCTTGTTGTGTTACTTTATCACTTTGAATAGCTTATGTTTATAATGATTATTTTCAATATCATGATTTGATTATTATTATGGATATGCATTGGATGCATGAGAAATGATGAGATTGGATATGTGATTGCTTACGTATGATTTGGGATTGGGGGGTGTCCTACTGACACTCCTGTCCTTGGGCATCGGAGGGAATAGTATGGGATGTTCTCCGTTGGTGCCTATCGACACTCTCCCGGGTTATTGGATGACATACATAGGACTCTCTAGTTGGGTGGCTAGGATTATCCTTGTCGTGTCAGACCCGAATCAGAAGGGCATTGAAACCGAACAACCCGTGGTAGTGTATGGTTGGATGGGCGCTCTAGGCCGGTAACCAATCCGGTAGAGGACAAAAACCATGCTACGGATACCTGAAAGGGGTCATTTATTGGTAGAGTTGCATATGGATAGACTTGGGCTCATGGGCGCTCAAGACCGGTAACCAATCTATGAGAGGACGTGAGAGCTTCCCGTTTACTATATGTGGATGACCAATAGGGTTGATGTGTTTGAAATCCGGGATTTCGCTGACTCTAGTGTGAAGGATACCGGAAAGGATCGCCGGGGGCGAGGAATGGACGTATCTGAATCTGACTTGACTGATTGAGTAGATGACTTGCATTGGGCTAGGCTTTACTATGACATGCGCCAGTACTTGACCAAATGGTGATGTGAGAGAGCGGTGACCGATCCCCTTACCACGGTTTTTTTGATGACTTTACCGATCTTCCTCGGGCATTCCCAAGATATGGAAATGGGAGAGTGACTGACGACCCAGAGAAGTACGGTGCTTTGACTTAAAGCATGTCTACCCTAAGGACTAGCATTCATAGAGTTAGACTCATATTTGCATCATATGTTCCATATCGCATTGCATTATAATATGTTCTGAATGTGTATGATTTCTAATTATGGAATAACTTCCTTGCTGAGTTCTTCGAACTCATTCCTTTTTGTGCAAATGTTTTAGATTATATTCCAGGTACCGAAGACTACGATGGCACCTCCTTTGAGGCGGACTATGATTCCACATACTACCCTCCGGGTAGTGGTGTCGGTGAGGATCCGTATATTGGAGCCGAGGAGGATTACTATCCGCACAAGGGTTAGCCCCACAGTTGTGCTGGAGTGGCAGCGTTGGGTTTACTTCATCCGTACTGTTGAGGAGACTACCATTAGTATAGAGGAAACCCCATTCCCCTGGTGTATTTATGGAACCATTGGTCTTCTAACTAACTTATCTTTGGGATTATCTTTTGACACTTAGGCATGTATTTGACGTTATCACACTTCTTTTCCGCTGCTCTGAGAGAGTGGTTATCATACCTTCTCTCACCCTTATGATTATGCTTATACTTTAATGTTATCGCCTTCCGCACTCTGATTTATTTAGTCTTATCTTATTCATGATACTTAGTATTAACTGTTTTTACCATTGATTATTACTGTTCATGATTATGTTACCGTTTATGTGGGAGGCATGGACCTCATATCATTGATCCTTGGACTGTGGATCACATCCCGGGTATTCCAAATGGGGTTCCGGCTGGGTGGATGTGACACCCCTTTGGTCGAGTGCTTGGTCGAGTGGCCCACTCGACCAAGGAGTCAACCAAGGCAGACAGAAAGGAATAATCAGGGATTTGGAGGATCAAATGGGCTTTAAACCTTATGGGCTTTTGCATACACATCAAGTGACATGTCAAGTGTAAGGAAATACCTCCAAACCAAGTCAGATAATACTCCAAGTCCTTCAACTAATCTCATCTTCAGACAGCTGCAGCTTCCTTTCCAAATCTACACAGACATCCAAGAATGGAACTCCATCAACAACATCCATGGGTTCAGAGTCAAACACCATGTCTTCTACTGACATGGCCCATAGTTGGCTTCTTTCTTTACTCCGGGTTTTCGGACCTAAAAACAATCGGGTTACCGGGTCAAGGTTAGGGTTAGGTTAGGGTTGGGTTTCACATTGTGGGTAGGTGATGTCTTGTATAGAGTGTACCTTCGAATCTCCTTCGTTGGATGTATTTGAGCCTTCTTCGGATAGTCGTTGGATCTTAACAAATAGATCCGTTAAGTGATAGATCTCTACTAGGTTGGACTAGTAGATGACTCCTTTGATAATATGATCGTTATATGGTAGTTATCCATATAATAGCGATGAGTGACAGCCGCCAAATACTGCTAGCTACCTTTAGGTTGATTAGCCTATTCCGATCGTATTGGATTAGGGCATGCTTGTGGCTGAGTTAGTTTTCTTCCTCAACAAGCTATATCCTAGACCCGGCTTGCTCGGAAGCTAGTCGATTCCTTTTGTCCCAACCGGAGTCGAGGGTTGAACCAAGATTGAACCAGGTTCGTTTATATTTTCTCCATATCACTAGGCCCCCCAGACCAAGTGTTCGGTCGATCCCGAGGGCTTGGTTTTTAACTCGGTTCCCCGTCGAACAATAGTTTTGCATAATCCTCAACCCATTAAATGTCATATCACATTTAATGCGGCTGTGTCGCTTTTTCCTCGAGCATTGTGAGTATTCTCACTTTTTGTGGGGGTGACGCCACGCATCCTTTGCAGCCGAAACTATCGTTGCTCACGCAATCAAAACGACGGTTTCAGAATGCCTGTTTTGGATTCATGAGTTCAAACTTTCGAACCGTCTCCAAATATTGATCATTGATGCTGAATTCATCTCGATCGTACACATCCTTGAACACTCGTGCGGGTGCTTAAAAGCGGTTTATTGTCTCTTTAGGTTTCATTCTCTTTGTCTGGAATTTTGAAACCTCGTCGTCTTCTTTGCACCCTTACGATCTTCTCGTTCTTGAGCTTTCTGCCTTGGTGACTCAGTAAGTTTACTGACTCCTTTGCAAAGTTTACTTTCGTCTCTAGGTTTCTTTTTTCTCTAGAAACCACAATCAGACTTCTTAGTAATGGAGGGCGGTAGGGTTTCTTCTGAATTTTCTCCTGTACTTAGCACCGGCAAGGGCGATAGTGGTGATGAGGCCGTCGGATAGCGACAAGAAAACCCTGACTTTTCTCTGGCTTGACTTCGCAAAAGTTAGCCAACAGAGAAAAGCAGAGACTTCTTCTGCCCTTCCTAAGTCTAGACCATCCATGACTCCGAAGGTGACCGCCGAATCTTCTGGGCAGTCCAAAAAACCCACCAGGTCCTTGATGGACCTGGTTCTATTGCTTCCTCCTATACTGAGGAAAACCTTCCTTCAGCCATCAAATGTTTTGACTTTCCTTCCTCGTACCAACTTAGGGCTCCCACTTTTGACGAGAGAGTTGATTCGATCCTTCCGGGCAAATTCTCCCTATATATAGATACCCTGGAAAGCGGAGTTCGCTTTCCCTTTTTTAATATTTTGTTTTCTGCCATTCTGAATCATTGGGACATTTGTCCCGGAATGCTTCTTCCCAATAGCTGGCGTCTCATCGTCGGCTTCTTGGGTTTATCTTTTGAGCTTGGCATCATACTTTCTCTTCCTCTTTTTGTACATTTTCATGTTCTTTCTCTTTCCCATCCTCCTGGCTGGGTTGTGCTTTCCAAACGCAACTGTGAAATCCCACATAATCCTAACCTTGCTGCTGTGCCAAATGCATACCTACCATATACATTGTTCAATTTATTCTCTGTCATATGAGTTGCCTAATTTTGTTTAGTAGAAGTTTACCTCGAAGCTAATCTTTTCTCCCTTCTATTTCCTCTTGTGCTTTCTATTTTCCCTTTGATGAGAGGGTGATCTTAAGTCATTCCCATGATTGATTCTTCTATACCTGCTATTGTAAAGTGGACCTCCATACACTCTATAGCCTTGTAAATTCTCCACATGATGATTTCGAAGAGAAATCAAGTGTGATCTTCATGATTTGTTACTCCTTCTAATTGTTTCAAGACTTCAAGCTTTGCATCTCCTATTTTTCAATCAAAGGTTAGTGATCTCCCTTACGTTGTATTGATCTACTCTTCCTATGTTTTATTCTTTGTGATTGAGACTATGAAGAAGATGTTGCATCCTTGCAACCATCTCTTCCACAATCTCCTTCCATTCTTAAAGTTTTATGATCTTCATATTGATCTTTGCCGTGATCCTTGTGAAGTCTTCATGAAGCCATGATCATACTCTCGTTTGATTTCGAAGCATGTTAGATTTATTCCTTGTTTTCTTACAAAAGACTTATTGTTATTTGTTTCCATATATTTTGGGAGAAGAAAGTCAAGGTAAAAGCGATGTATCTCCATCTCTTTTGAAAGCCTAGTACTCTCCCAATTTTGAGGATGAAATTATTTTAAGGGGGGGGGGGAGAATGTGAAATCCAGCCCAAACCTAGCCCGGGGCACCCTATTTGTTTTGGGACAAAGAAAGACTTGGTTGATGTTTTGACCTTGAAGTTGGACCTTGATTTCAGTGTTATTACCTTGTGAGCCTTAGGAAATCATGTCCGATCTTTCCCTTAGTGTAGATCCATGTCCCGAATTGATGGAAGTTTTCCTTGTGGGCCCTCTTTATGGAAGACATGGTGTTTGACCCGAAACCCATGGATCTGGTTGATGGTGCTCCATACTTGGATGCATTGTCAGTGTTAATTTTGAATCTGCATCCTGAAGAAGGTTAGCTTACTTGGTGGACCTAATGAACTCCCATGCTCAATCCAAAGATATTTCTGAAAACTAGACTTCTTGATTGACTTGTAGGAGAAAACCTCACTTGATTTGACCCAATATAGCCCTCCGAATCCCTAAACGAAGTTGTTGTTCATGTCTTGGTCGACCTGCCAGTCAACTAGCCAGTCGACCAGCAGTAATGGAATTCGAAAATCACAAAAATCTTTACCATTTTGACCCTACCTTTTTGGAACTCGTGAATAAGGGTCTACCCTGATCATTGGCACTCCAAAGAACGAAAAGTGACACTCTCTTGGGCTCCCCTTGGTGTTTGTGAAGATCCTTGACTCCAATCATTAGTTTTCCACCTCAATCATCAACTCAAGGTATGGATTCTCTTCTTTTTCTTCTAATCTACTAAATCTCCTATTAATTTCTACTCTTGGGACCATGGCTGAAGTTGTAAAACCCAGCCCTAACCTTGACCCGGAAACCTTGTTATTTGTAGGTCCGACCAGTAGTAAGATCACTTTGGGCCATCCCGGACTGGTGTCCGGCTTTGAATCCATGAGTGTTGATGAGGTTCTATTTTGGAAACAACCGATGAACGATTAGTTGTGGACTTGGGTGCTCTCATCTTGGTTTGAAGGCATTTCTACCTATTAGGTAGTCACTTGACTTGTGTGCAAACCCCTTTAGGATTGGTTTGATCGGACCTTCATTCCCTCTGTCTTCTCGCTTGGTCGGTTGGTCCGCTCGCCATCCCTCGCCATAGTGTCTTTGGCTTGGTTGTTCTTGCTCTATTTAGTCCAATCTCGGGTCCCTTCGTATTTTCTGCCTCCAAACTCTCTGCCGCCTCTGCAGTCATCTCTCTTGCATCCTTGGTGTTTTCTTGACGGATCTTCGTCCTCTTCTTTTGCATCAGGTATGTCTACTCTCTCTTCTTCTCCTCCATCTTTGTTTTTCTTTCCTTTTTGAGTTGAGACAGTGGAAGAGATGCTGCATTCTCTGTTGCACACATCTCTGAACATGTTCTCATGATCATCCTGGACTTGAGGCTGCTGATCTTACCATGATCATTGCAGCTTTTGGGAATCATGATCAAACCATGATCTATCTTTGTTAAACTTCTATCTGAATTCGATCTCTTTGGATCTTCTATGTTGATCATGTTAGTAGTTAATTCTGTGTTTTCCTTCCATGATCCATAATCTATAATCTCTAGTTGTTCTCTTCTACCTTACTATGTGTTCTTCATGTGCATGGTAGTTACATATATGGTGGTTTTATTTCCTTATTTAGATTTATGCTTCTAAGCCTTATTCCATGAAGATCTAGTATGTTTTCATGATACCTTTACCTGAAGCAATGATCCATCCTCCTATTGTTCTTGTCTTTGTTTTCTATTTCAAATTCATCAAGATCCATGGTTGATTTAATTATGGTAACTTTTTGTTTCCTAATTTGGATCTTGATATCTTGATTGGATTAGTGTTTTGAGGTCCCCTATTGTTAGTCTCTGTGTAGTCTACCCCTTGATTGTACCCTTTTGACCACCATTCGGTTTCATATCTTACTCTGTTTTTTAGGCTCTGTCTGCATTGGTCGTGATTGGTCGTTGGACCGTCGCCAATCCACTCGACCATGAGTCGGCACTCGTTGGTCTATGTTGGATGTTTTGGTATCTTTTCTGTTAGGGATCTTTCCTATATGTTGTTATCTTGTTTAGGACCTTCTTCTCAAGTTTGCCGAGATCTTACTTGATTTCTTAGGATTCCTTTGCGAGTTATGGTGGATGGTTATTTCCTTAATTACATAGATAGCATGAATCTAGTTTCTATATTTGAATATCATAGATATGATTCCTAAATTAGATTCTTACAATGATATACTCTGTTGCATACTTTGATTACGGTAGCATTACTTATTCATATTAAATTGATTCATGTATGATTTACTTACCAATGTTATAGTGATTGTAATTATTGATTTCTTTCCATATGTGAAGTTACCATATATGTGATGATATGAATTGATGCATGTGTATGCTTAGTATGGTTTGGAGGAGGGTGTCCTTTTGACACTTCTGTTCTTGGACTACTACGGGAATATTATGGGATGTTTCCGGAGATGCCCTCTGGACACCTTCCTAACTGTTGGATGACATATCTAGGATTGTCTGTAGTGTTTGGCTAGGATGTCCTGTTATGTCGGACCCTAATCGGAGGGGTATTGAGCCGACGCCCGTGGTAGCTGGGGATTCATGGGCGCTCAGACCGGTACCACCCGTGAGAGGACGGAATCACATTGTGGGGGCCATTTTTGGTAGGGTTGCATATGGTTAGACTTGGGCTCCGGCGCTTAAGCCGGTAACCACCCGTGGAGGCGTGAGAGCTTCCCGTTTACCATTGTGGATGATCATAGGGTTGGTGAGTCCGTAGTCGGGGACTATGAGGACTCTAGTGTGAAGGATCGGAAGGATCGTCGGGGACGAGGTGGACGTATCTGGATCGCTTGATGTAACTGTGAGACTTGCATTTGGCTAGGTTTTACCCGACATGCACCGTACTTATACCAATGGTTGTGAGAGAGTGTGTTGACTTAACCCCCGCCGGTTTGTCCGAGGGATGAGGACCCATTACCGGTCGGCTGCTCAAGACCGGTGAAATGATCCATGAGAGAATCCAAGATATCTTAAATGGTTGAGGATGTGAGTGGACTTTCCTAAGAGTACGGTGCTATGACTTAAGCATGTCCGCTTAGAGACCAGCATACATGAGTTAGATTCATTCATTCATTGCTTGTCTCATATCATATTGCATTTATGTTTGTTCGGAATCCTGCCATTTATGTTATTATGGATTTTAAGCGCCTTCTGAGTTTCTTTGAAACTCATTCCTTTATTGTACAATGTTGTTAGACTATCCTGCGCAGTCTGAGTACTATGGCGGTCCCTATGAAGAGCGCAAGGCGAAGAGGCATATCTCCGGGAAGGTGATTGCGGTTACCACAATTACTCGAAGTCCCGCGAGTGGTTATGCTCCGTCGATGCTTAGTCCGACCATTGAGTGGAGCGTCCTTGTGCCATTTATGAGATTTACACTTACAAGGATGTTGTCTATAAGTGGAGAACAATTTAGTTACCCAATGTACTTGCTACGGGATTAGGTTTGTCTAGTTTATTCTTTAGGCTACTTTTCGCTGGTTGTAAGTGGGATTTTGCCTCACTTTACTTATCTGTTTGATACTCGATTATATCTATTATTCTGATTCATTTATGATTCATTCTTTCTTTATTGGATCTATGATTTATCTTCCGCACTCTTGTTATGATTGTTCACGATTATGTTATTGTTTATGTGGGAGGTTGATCACTCGATACCTGATCTTCGGGCTGTGGATCACACTCTCGTGTATGCCAGATAGGGTACCGGCTGGGAGGGCGTGACAGAAGTTCTGCAACCTTGCAAACACTTGGCCATGAGTTTCCCCTTTCATTTCCATTAATCTAACTACGTTCTTGCTATGATATATTCCCATTATGATTGCTTACATTTCATTTCTATGATTTCTTTCATTTCAACCTATCCTTGATTCAAAACTGATGTGTAGATGTATGCTAGGTCTGATTTACTATGGATTTCATGATTCTAATTAATTCTTAACATTCACTTGATTGATTCCCATCATTCTTTACAATTTCAATCAATTCCAATTCGATTCTTGATATTTATCATATAGAACATAGGTCTTCGAATTGGGGGTTTTTAATTGGACCGTTGGATCATCATGAAATTTAGTGTGTAGTATCCTCATACTGTTATAAACATGCCCTCCAAATTTTGTGTCGATTGGAGCACCGAAAGGTCAGTTTTGGACCAAGTCTTCATTTCTGCCCCTGGTTAACAAGTCTTGGTCGACTACTTGGTCGATTGACAGTCGACCAAGCCAGTCAACCAGGAGATGGTAACACCCCTGTACTCAACCGAATTGATTTGTTTGACCTTCGATTCGATTGTTTTCTTCTTTGATGTTACTTGTATGTTGTATAGGGTACCAACACTGACTTTTGGGCTATTCTAAGAGATCTTTGGGATTAGTTTTGACTCGATTAAGGTAAGGATGGTTATGGCCATAAATATGTAGGCTATGTGCTTATGCCTTGATTTTCATAACTTGGTGAACATGATCTCTTTATTACTTGTGAACATCATAGGACTGTTATACATGCTTTAGAACAATAGAATTGTGATTCCATATATTCTTGTTATAATGTTTAATTATTATTGTCACTTATACTTATGATGAATCATTTCAATATTTTGACTGAACTTCTATTATGATGATGTATCAAATGTATGTGAGATGTTGGACTTGAGTATGTGGTTGCTTAGGTATAATTTGGGATTGGGGAGTGTTCTATTGACGCTTCTGTCCTTGGGCATTGGAGGGAATAGTATGGGATGTTCACCGAAGGTGCCCATCGACACTTTCCCGGGTTATTGGATGACATACATAGGATTGTCTAGGGTATGGTTTGATGGGCTAGGATGTCCCTGTCCTATCAAACCCGAATCGGAAGGGCATTGAGACCGAATGACCCGTGGTAGGGTATGGTTTGATGGGGGCTCAAGACCGGTAACCACCCCGTGAGAGGACATAAACCATACTGCGGATAACTGAAAGGGGCCATTTATTGGTAGGGTTGCAAACAGCTAGACTTGGGCTCACGGGTGCTCAAGACCGATAACCAACCCGTGAGAGGATGTGAGAGCTTCCCGTTTACTATTTTTGGATGACCAATAGGGTTGATGAGTCCATAATCCGGGATTACACTGACTCTAGTGTGAAGGATACCGGAAAGGATCACCGGGGGTGAGGAATGGGCGTATCTGGAACTGACATGATATGACTGAGTAGATGACTTGCATTGGGCTAGGCTTTACCTTGACATGCGCCAATACTTAGACCAAATGGTGATGTGAGAGAGCGGTGACTGAATCCCTAGCCAAGGTTGTCCGGAAGGTTTCAGGACCCAATTCCCACCGGCTTGAGTGATTGAGACCTACCCAAAGAAGTATGGTGCTATGACTTAAAGCATGTCTACCTTAGAGACCAGCATTCATAGAGTTAGAACCATACTTGCATCATGTGTTTCATATCATATTGCATCATGTTATGGCTTGTATCATATGGCTTATGTTTTATGGAATGACTACCTTGCTGAGTTCTTTTGAACTCACTCCTTTTTGCAACATATTTTGTTAGACTTTTCTGTAGGTACTACTACTGTTGACTGTGATAGTCAACACTCTTAAGACCAAGTTGGTGACTAGTACCACACTGGTGGCGGTGAACACATTGATAAAGATTAGCAGTCCGAGACTGATTTTTGTCAGGAGCAGATGCAGCCTGGCTTAGTTTCTTAAAATTTTTTTATTTAGGAAACATTGTATAAGTTAGAAGAAACTGTAATTTAGTTGTTTACCTTTCCTTTCCCTTCTTTTAAGAACTAGTTGTAACCTGCATATCTTGTTCTACCTTCCGTTGTTATTGTAGAATGGGTTTCCCCTCATTTCACTTTTTGATTAATTATTTTATTAGTGTAAAATCCAGCTTTTACCTAACCTTGACCCGACCCGGTCATTGTTGTGTTTGTAGGTCCGAAGACCCAAAGTGGTGGTAGAAGGGACTTATGGGCCCTATTGGTTGATGACGTGGTGTCGGAACTCCAGTATATGGACATTGATGATGTTGCTCCTTCCTTGAGCACATTATCAGTGTTAAGTTAGAATCTATGCACTGATGAAGAGTGAGACAGTTGGGATATCAAACGGACTCCTGTGCACAATCCGAAGGTACCCCCTAAAACTAGACCTCTTGAGTGAACTGTAGGAGAAAACCCCATGCAAATTGACCTTGTATAGCCCTCCAAGTCCGCACCTAAAGTTGCTGAACTATTCTGTAAAATTCTGCAGAAACATGAATTGGACAATACTATTGGTCGATACTATCGACTAAATGTATCGATCAACAGGTTGCTGAACCCATGTTTAAAAATTCTCTGGAATATTCTTTTCTATTTATTTACTCCTCGAGACTAGAGCCCTATTCCAGCGATTTCAACATTTGAGAACGTGGGAGAGCCTCTTAAGAACTTCTCCTTGGTAATGGTGAAGCACCTTCTCCATTAATCATTGCCAACCACTCATTTCCACTTTCTTGTTCCACTCTCAAGGTATGACTCTCTCTCCTAATCACTTTCTCACTCATCTTTTCTCTATTTTTACTGTTGGGACCATGGCCAAGGTGCTGCAACCTTGCAAACACCTTGCCATGAGCCTTCTATACCTTATACATTGATGTTTTCACCGATATGACTAAGATTTATTCACCTCATGATCATTAACTACACATTTCCATGATTTATTGCCCACCAACTTGCTTTATTTACCAAAACTGAGATGAAGCCTATGATTAACCTAATCTACACCTTGCATATGAGTTCAATGTTGCTTCTAAGTGATTCCCTACCTAATCCCCTATGTTTTCCCCCCAATTTGCATTAAGATATAGCCAATGCCATGTTTAACAACTCTTGACCTTGATAAATCAATTTGGGGATTTCTAAATGGACCATTGGATTATGCTAAATTCTTGATAATTAGTGTCCCTATGTTGTGCTTAGATTATTCCCCAAGTTTCGTATTGATCCGAGACCCGGAAGACCAAATCTGGGCCAAAACCCAAAAAGCCAGCTTGTTGTTCGAAATTCTTTTGGTCGATACTATCGACCAAATGTATCAACCAACAGAGTTGCTGTCAGCAACTCTTGCCTAGTTTTGATTCGTTCGATCTCCAATTGTTATGATTTCTTCTCTAACCCTTCATATATGCTTGTTTAGGGTTTTAAGACTATTTGGGCCACTTGCTTGTGATCTTGGACCATTCTCTTCTCCAATTCAAGGTAAGGATAGTTATCGATATAATTACGTAGGACATGAGATTTTGACTTGGTGTTCCTAACTTAGTGAACATAGTTTCTATTTCATATTCTTATCATGTTAGACTTGTTACATATGTCTTTCAACAGTAGCTTTGTGTTCACATTGGTTTTATTTCAATATCTTATTATGTTCATCAATTTCAATGTATGATGAATTATGTCAATGTCATGAATCAAATGTTTACTATGATGTTATATCTTGTGAATTGATATGATGGACTTGGGCATGTGATTGCTTAAGTATGACTTGGGATTGAGGAGTACCCTACTGGTGCTTTTGTCCTTGGATTTCGGAGGGAATAGTATGGGATGTTCTCCGAAGATGTCCATCCACACTTTTTCGGGTTATTGGATGACATGTCACATCCCGCCCTAAATCCTCCAAGGGGATACCCTATCTGGATTACCCGGGGAGTGAATTACAGTCCCGCCGATCAAGTTTAGGAATGATCATAGTCACTTAGCACAATAATATAATCAAAAGCAAGAACAATTCCTTGTTTCCAAATAATTTAATAATAAAAGTCGAGAAAGTACCTCAGAAGGATTCACAAATAACATCAATGTGCGGAAAGGATTTCATTAGTATAAACAATCAAGTGTGAAAAGGAGAGGAGGAAACCCATCCTATAATATTAGCGGAAGATGAAACGACTAAAAGTAAAGGTTACAACCGATTCACCAAATAACAAGTGAAACAACTAAGCTATAGTCCCGACATTTCAAAAAAAAGGTTAAAAATGGAATGAGGCGACATCCCATCCCTAACACACAAATATAAAACTGAACTGCTACAAACAAGTCTCGATCTCGGTCTACTCATCTTTATCAACTGGTTCATCGCCACCAGTATGATAAAAGTCTTCAACTCGGCCTCCAGAGGGTTGACTGCCATAGTCAACAGTGGTAGTACCTGTAGAAAAGTCTAACAAAAGATGTTGCAAAAAGGAGTGAGTTCAAAAGAACTTAGCAAGGTAGTCATTCCATAAAATATAAACCATATGATACAAGCCATAATATGATGCAATATGATATGGAACACATGATGCAAGTATGGTTCTAACTCTATGAATGCTGGTCTCTAAGGTAGGCATGCTTTAAGTCATAGCACCAAACTTCTTTGGGTCATCTGTCACTCTCCCATTCCATATCTTGGGAATACCAGGGGAATATTGGTAAACTCATCTCAGAAACCATGGTAAGGGGATCGGTCACCGCTCTCTCACATCACCATTTGGTATAAGTACTGGCGCATGTCACAGTAAAGCCTAGCCTAGTGCAAGTCATCTACTCAGTCATATCATCTCAGATCCAGATACGTCCATTCCTCGCCCCCGACGATCCTTTCCGGTATCCTTCACACTAGAGTCAGCGTAATCCCGGATTACGGACTCATCAACCCTATTGGTCATCCACAAATAGTAATCGAGAAGCTCTCACGTCCTTTCATGGGTTGGTTACCGGTCTTGAGCGCCCGTGAGCCCAAGTCTATCCATTTGCAACCCTACCAATAAACGGCTCCCACAATGAGATTTATGACCTCTCATGGGTTGGTTACCGGTCTTGAGTGCCCACAAATCCCCACTGCTACCACTGGTCGTTCGGTCTCAATGCCTTTCCGATTTGGGTTTGATACGACAGGGACATCCTAGCCAAACAACTAGACAGTCCTATGTATGTCATCCAATAACCCGGGAAAGAGTCGATAGGCACCTTCGGAGAACATCCCATACTATTCCCTCCTGTGCCCAAGGACAGAAGTGTCAATAGGACACTCCCCAATCCCAAGTTATACGTAGGCAATCACATATTCAAGTTCATCACTTCTCATGCATCCAATACATCTTCATAATACAAGTTAAATCATGATATTGAAATGAATCATCATAGACATAAGTAAACAAGAATAGTAATGTAACATGACAAGAGTATAAAGATTTCAATACTACTGTTCTAACACATATATAACAGTCTTATAAAGATTAAAAGTAATCAAGAGATTCTATTCATAAATAAGAACATGAATCATATGTTGATGATCTATATGTTTATGGAGATAACCATCCTTACCTTAGGTTGAGTTGATGATGAATTGAGAATACCAAGAATTAGTCCAAAAGAATTGTTAAGACCCTAAACAAACATCAATAATAAGTTAGAGAAGAACTCGGGAAGCTCGGATGTCAATTGGATCAAAACTGGCCAAGGTTGCTGTCAGCAACAACTTTGGTCGATGGTCTTGGTTGATGGCATCGACCAAAAGGATCAACCAAAATCTCTTCAGGACAGAATAGTGGATTTTGGGGATTTTGGTCCGAAATTGGTCTTCCGGGGCTCGGATCAATCTGAAACTTGGAGGGATGATTCATAACAATGTAAGGACACTACCTAGCAAGTATTATCGCAATCCAATGGTCCAAATGAAAACCCCCAAATTGAGGTCCTATGTTCTAAAGATAAGAATCCTAGCATTCATGAGAAATTGATGGAATTGAAAGGGAAGCTAGAGAATTAGTTGGGGAATAGGTTTGGAACATGATTACAATCATTTGCAAACTAGAGATTAGACTAATCATACTCCACATCTCAGTTTAGTATAAGAAATCAAGTTGTTAAGCAGGGAATCATGGTAATGTATATGTAAGGATCAAGATGCAAGTGAGGCATAGCAAGAATGAAGGAAAAGCAAGTATAAACGGGAAGAGACGTTCATGGCAAGGTGTTTGCAAGGTTGCAGCACCTTGGCCATGGTCTCATCAGTAAAAGAAGAAGGGAAGTGAGTAGAATAGAGAGCAAGAGAGAGAATCATACCTTGGAAGATGATAGTTGGAGAAAAGAGACAATGATTATTGTAGAAGATCATCACCCAAGCCAAAGAGAAGCCTAAGAGGAGCCTTCCCACGTTCTCAGGTGTTGAAATGAGTAAAATATCGTTCTAGGTTCGAGGTTTCACTTAAATAGAGGAAGGAATATCCAAAAAGCATCTTTTTCTCGATTCTGGGTAACTTTTGTCGATGGTCTTGGTTGATGGCATCGATCAAAAGGATTGACCAAAACAGGTAACATGTTTTAGCAGAAAATCCAGAAATAGTTCAGCAACTTCGAACAGGGATTCGGAAGGCTATACGAGGTCAAATTGAGTGAGGTTTTCTCCTACAAGTCAATCAATAAGTCTAGTTTTTAGAAATACCTTTGGATCAAGCATGGGAGTTCATTAGGTCCACCAACTAAGCTCATCTTCTTTGATGCGCAAGCAGGATTTGCCAGACATAGTTAAGCAACTTCGGACAGGGATTTGGAGGGCTATATGGGGTCAAATTCAGTGGGGTTTTCTCCTACAAGTCCATTAAGAAGTCTAGTTTCGGGAAATATATTCGGATTGAGCACAGGAGTTCATTAGGTATTTCAACTAATTCACCCCTTCTTCGGTGCGCAGATTCAAAATTAACACTGACAATGCTCTCAAGTGAGGGGCATCATCGTCAATGTCCATGGGTTCGGGTAAAACACCATGTCTTCAACCAAAAGGCTCCACAAGTCTCATTTCCCCCACTTTGGGTTTTCGGACCTACAAACATAATAGGTCCGGGCCGGGTCAAGGTTAGGATAAGGCCAGACATTACAGATCTACCCTAAGGGAAAGGTCTAACATGGCTTCCTAAGGTTTTCAAAGATAATAATATTGAAATTAAAGTCCAACTTTTAAGGTCTAACATTGAACAAGTCTTTCTTTATCCCAAAATAAATAGGGTGTCCGGACTAGGTTTGGGCTGGATGTTACATTCTCCCCCCCCCCTTAAAATAATTTCGTCCTCGAAATTGGGAGAGTACTAGGCTTCTAAAGAGATGGAGGTGTATCACTTTTACCTTGACCTTTCTTCTCCCAAAATCAAAGGAAAGCAAATAACAATAAGTCTTTTGTAAGAAACAAGAAATGAATCTAACATGCTTTGAAATCAAATCAAATGTATGATCATGGTTTCATGAAGACTTCATAAGGATCATGTCGAAGATCAATATGAAGATCATAAAACCCTAAGAATGACAGGAGATTGTAGAATAGATGGTTGCAAGAATGTGGCATCTCCTTCTAAATCTCAATCACAAAGAATAAACATGGTAAGAGTAGATCAATACAACACAAGAGAGATTACTAACCTTTGATTGAGGAACAAGAGATGAAAAGTTTAAAGTCTTGAAACAATTAGAGGGAATAACAAATCATGAAGATCACACTTGATTTTTCTTTGAAATCATCATGTGGAGAGTTCACGAGGTTATAGGGTGTATGGAGATCCTCTTTAGAATAGCAGGGCTAGAAGGATTAGTCATGGGAATGACTTATGACCACCCGCTCATGAAAGGGAAGAAATAGAAGGGGGAAAAATCAGCTTCGAGATAAACTTCTACCAAATGAAACAAGGCAACTCATATGACAGAGAGTAAATCGAATAATGCATATGGAAAGTATGGATTTGGCACAGCAGCAAGGTTAGGATTAGGCGGGATTTCACATGACATACATAGGACTTGTCTAGTGGTGTTTGGCTAGGATGTCCCTATCATATCAGACCCGAATTGGAAGGGCATTGAGACCGAACAACCCATGGTAGTAGTGTGGATTTGTGGGTGCTCAAGACCGGTAACCACTCCATGAGAGGACATGAATTGCATTGCGGTTACCCGAAAGGGGCCATTTATTGGTAGGGTTGCAAATGGCTAGACTTGGGCTCACGGGCGCTCAAGACCGGTGAAATGATCCGTAAGGGGACGTGAGAGCTTCCCGTCTACCATTTGTGGATGACCAATAGGGTTGATGAGTCCGGTGAGTAATATCCGTGACTCTAGTGTGAAGGATACCGGAAAGGATCCCGAGAGGGGAGGAATGGACATATCTGGAACTGACATGATATGATTGAGTAGATGACTTGCATTGGGCTAGGCTTTACCTTGACATGCGCCAATACTTGTACCAAATGGTGATGTGAGAGAGTGGTGACCGAAACCCCCAACCATGGATTTGTCCGAGAGGGATGCAGGACCCAATTCCCCCCGGTGATGAGTGACTGAGATTACCTAAAGAAGTATGGTGCTATGACTTAAAGCATGTCTACCATAGATGACCAGCATACTGAGAGTAGAATCATATTGCATTATATGTCTCATATCATCTGCATTATTTTATGATTATCTTGTGACTCATGTATCGTGGAATAACTACCTTGCTGAGTTCTTTTGAACTCATTCCTTTTCTGTTGCAATATTTTGCTAGGCTACTCTACAGGTGATTTCTCTGATGGCACGTTCCTTGAGGCGGACCCGGATATCTCATACTACTATCCGAAGGCTAGCTACGATGAGGACTTCGGTGACGGTACCGAAGCAGATCCTCCGGCATATTAGGGTTAGTCCTTGGATAGTATGGGAGCAGCCATATTGGGTCTCTGAGGTCTACACTATCGAAGAGAACATATTTATTGTGGAGGAGACTTATGTGTAGTTGCCCACCCCCCTTTTTGTGATAGTTAAACTTAGAGGAATTGTAATAACCTTAAATTAAATTTCATAACTTGAGACTTGTACTTATTTGATTTTGACCTCACTTCCGCTTATTTGAAGGAGTGGATTCCGCCCACTGCCTTCTTAATTTACCTGATAAGATATTTACTGCAGCACTTTGATTATCTTCGGTATCTCTTTTCTGAATTCCATTGTTATCGATTGTTAGTTTAATATTGATTGTTCATAATTGTGTTATCGTTGATGTGGATGATGTGGTCCCTGAACTATGGATCTTCGGGGCTGTGGATCACATCCCGGGTATGCCAAATAGAGTACCGGCTGGGTGGATGTGACAATTAGTATCTTTCCGAACTTTGATGCTCTTTGTGATTCTTCTGAGATTCTTCCTTGACTTTTATTATTAAGTTATTTGAAAATTTTGATTTGTTCTTGCTTTTGATTAAATTATTGTGCTAAATGGATATGATCGTTCCTAAACTTGATCTTTTGGGCTGTGGATCACTCCACCGGGTAATCTAGATAGGGTACCCTTAGGGTGGATGTGATAGCAACAAAGTTGAGCTTGACTGGTCGGGCAGCATTCTTGCCAAAGGAACTTGCCCTTCCAATCATAATGGGTGGCGCAAGCGGTATTTTTTCGCCATGGGCCTCAATCAGATATTAACTTCCCGACCACCTGGAAGTTGTACACTTCATATTTTGAGGGTAACCAGGTCCCTCCATTATCCAAAGAAGACTGAGCTACTGTCGGGAAGATCAAGTCAATTCCATGGTATCTAGAGATACATGGATATGAGATGGAATACAACTCCATTCTTCAATACTGGAGGGTTGGCTCAACGTGAGCTTTCTAACTGCCACATTTCACTTTCTTGAATGTACTACGAACTTTTTTCAACTTTCTGACTTTCGTTTTTCTTTGTAGTGCCTCCAAGAATGAATCCAGACAGCCTTTGGGTGAGGGCTGCCAAGGCTGTTGTGATTGTAGAGCAATGGTCTCCTCGAGCCTTGACTGCAGAATAAGTAGTGTCACATCCACCCAGCCAGGTACCCTACCTGCATACCTGAGTGTGTGATCCACAGCCTCGAAGATCAAGTATTGAGGTAATCAACCTCCCACATAAACAATAACATAATCATGAACATAAATAATCAATGTGCAAATTACAAATAAGAGATCCAAATAAGGAAGGAATAAATCATATATCATCAGAGTACGAAAGACAATCAAAATGTCAAAATCATAAAGTAAAGTGAGGCGGAAATCTCACTCTACCGACAGCGAAAAAGTAGTTCTAAAAAGAAAAGGGAAAAGGGATGAAAACTAATCCCAGTAGCAAGTACAATAAGTAATTAAATTGTTCTCAATCTTATAGACGACATCTCTATAAGTGTAAATCTCAAAAATGGCGCAAGGGCGCTTCCACTCTATAGTTGGACTAAGCATCATACGTAGCATAACCACCCGCGGAATCTTCAGCGTAATTGTTGTAACCGCAATCACCTTCCTGGAGATACGTCTCTTCTCCTTGCACTTCTTCATACGAGCAGTCATGATAACCCAAACCTGTAGAGAAATATAACAGTACATAACACAAAAGGAATGAGTTTCAAAGAAACCCAGTAAGGCAGTTAATCTATAATAACATAAATAGCAGGATTTCAAAGCAAAGTAAGATGCGATATCATATGAAACATATGATGCAGTATGATTCAAACTCTATGTATGCTGGTCTCTATTGGCAAACATGCTTTAAGTCATTGCACCGTACTTCTTTAGGAAGGTCTCAATCACTCATCATCAGTTGGTAATGGGTCCGGCATTCCTCGGGACATTCCATGGCTGGGGTTTAGGACACCGCTCTCTCACATCACCATTGGTCTAAGTACTGGCGCATGTCAGGGTCAAAGCCTAGCCAAATGCAAGTCTTCTCCTTAGTTACATCAAGTCAGATCTAGATACGTCCATTCCTCACCCCTGGCGATCCTTTCCGGTATCCTTCACATTAGAGTCCTCATAGTCCCTGACTACAGACTTATCAACCCTATTAGTTATCCACATATGGTAAACGGGAAGCGCTCACATCCCCTCACGGGTTGGTTACCGGTCTTGAGCGACCGTGAGCCCAAGTCTATCCATATGCAACCCTACTAATGAATGGCCTCTTTCGAGTATCCACAATGTGATCCATATCCTCTCATGGATTGGTTACCGGTCTTGAGCGCCCATGAATCCCCATTGCAACCACGGGTCGTTCGGTCTCAATACCCCTCCGATTAGGGTCTGACATAACGGGACATCCTTGCCAAACACTACTAGACATCCCTAGATATATCAACCTGTGAAACCCAACCCTAACCTTGACGCGGAAAACCCTGTTGTTTGTAGGTCCCACAACTCGAAGTAAAGCAAGAAGTCAGCTTTGGGCCATCCCAGTGGAAGACTTGGTGTATGGCTTTGAATCCATGAGTGTTGATGACAATGTTCTATTTATGGAAACTGAATCTTGATGAAGATCGGATTAGTTGATGGACTTGGAGTGTTCTCTATCATGGTTCGAAGGCATTTCTACCTATTAGGTAAGTCACTTGGTGTGTGTGCAAAACCCCTTTATGTTTGGATTTGATCTGAGCCTTCAATTCCCTATTTTGAACTTGCTGAACTGATTGGTCGACTCATTGGTCGACTGGACCAGTCAACCAGTCAATAGACCAATGGGTTCTGTATTTGCTAATTAGGTTTTGCTTTCTCTATTTAAGTCCAATCTCGAGTCTACTTCGTATTTTCTGCCTCCAAACTCTTTGGAATGAACCAAAGACCTCTACAAGTCATCTCCCTTGCGTTCTTGGTGTTTATCTTGACGGATCTTCGTCAAAACTTGTGTTCTTACACAAAAAGGTATGTTTACACTCTCTTCTTCTTCTTCATCCTTATTTTCTTTCCTTTTTGAGTTGAGACAGTAGAGGAGATGCTGCATTCTCTATTGCAAACATCTCTGAACTTATCTCTCATGATCTTCCTAAGGATTAATGGCTAAAGCAATGTCCGTAATCATGATCATTACAAGCTTTTGAAGGAATCATGATCTTGTCTTCGTTCGTCTTTGATTTAAATTCTGATCTTCTTAGATCTATTTTACTGATCATATTAGTAGTCAATCACTATGTTTTCCTTACATGATCCATGATCTATCAATCTCTAGTTGTTTCTCCTCTATCATACCATGCTTTCTTCAAGAATCATGACTGATACATCTATGGTAAGTTTTGTTTCCTTATTTAGATTCATGTTCTTAGATCTATTTTCTTGAAGATCTATGTATGCCTTCCATGATATCTTTATCAAAATCAATGATTCATTCTCCTATTGTTCTTGTCTATGATTTGTATTTTGAATTCTTCAAGAACCATGATTAATCTAATTATGGTAACTTTTATTTCCTAATTTGTAACTCGAAAACTTGATTCGATTAGTGTTTTGAAGTCCTCTTTATGTAAGGATACTACCATTGTAGTTTACCCCTTGTTTAGTACCCTTTTGAGCCACCAAATTCGGTTCTTTATTCTTAAAACTCTGATTTTGTAGGCCACTGTCTTTGTTGGTCGATTGAGACAGTAAACAAATCTAATCGACCAATGAGTACAACAACTCCAGATTTGGTCTGTTTTGAATGTTTTGATATCTTTTCTTTTAGGGATCTTTCCTAATATGTTGTATACACTTGTTTAGCACCTTCTTCTGAAGTTTGTCAAGATCTTACTTGAATTCTTAAGATTCCTTTGCAAGTTATAAAAGGTAAAGATGGTTACTCCCTTAACAACATAAATTGTATATTTTCTATATTTGAATCTTGTTAGTTTATTTCTTTAATTAGATTCTTACAATGTTATACTACTGTTGTACTGTCTTGGTATCACTAGCATTACTTGTTTATATTAAATTGACTCATGTATGATTTACTTACCAATTATATACAAGTTGAATGTTACTATTGATTTCTTTCCATATATGAAGTTACCATATATGTGATCTTATGGATTGATGCTTGTGTATGCTTAAGTATGGTTTGGGAAGGAGAGGTGTCCTTTCGACACTTTTGTCCTAGGACTACTACGGGAATATTATGGGATGTTTCCGGAGATGCCCTTGGGACACCTTCCTAAACTGTTGGATGACATATTAGGACTGTCTAGTAGTGTTTGGCTAGGATGTCCCGTTATGTCAGACCCTAATCGGAGGGGTATTGAGACCGAACGACCCGTGGTAGCAATGGGGATTTATGGGCGCTCAAGACCGGTAACCAATCCGTGAGAGGACATAGATTACATTGTGGATACTCGAAAGAGGCCATTTATTGGTAGGGTTGCATATGGATAGACTTGGGCTCACGGGCGCTTAAGACCGGTAACCAACCTGTGAGAGGACGTGAGAGCTTCCCGTTTACCATATGTGGATGACCTATAGGATTGATGAGTCCGTAGTGAGGGACTATGAGGACTCTAGTGTGAAGGATACCGGAAAGGATCGCCAGGGGCGAGGAATGGACATATCTGGATCTGACTTGATGTAACTGAGTAGGAGACTTGCATTTCGTTAGGCTTTGACCCTGACATGCACCGGTACTTAGACCAATGGTGATGTGAGAGAGTGGTGACCTATACCCCGAGCCATGGAATATATTGAGGGATGAAGGACCCATTACCAACTGATGATGAGTGAATGAGACTTTCCTAAAGAAGTACGGTGCTCTGACTTAAAGCATGTCTGCCAATAGAGACCTGCATATATAGAGTTAGAATCATATTGCATCATGTGCTTCATACCATATAGCATTTACTCTGTTTGAAATCCTGTTATATCTGTTGTCATGGTTTAACTGCCTTACTGAGTTTCTTTGAAACTCATTCCATTTGTACAATGTTTTGTTAGATTACTCTACAGGTTCTGAGTATCATGACTGCTCGTATGAAGAAGCGTAAGGAGAAGAGGCATATCTCCAGGAAACTGATTGCGGTTACGACAATTACACTGAAGATTCCGCGGGTGGTTATGCTCCGTACGATGCTTAGTCCAACCATTGAGTGGAAGTGCTCTTGTGCCATTTATGAGATTTATACTTATAGAGATGTTGTCTATAAGATTGAGAACAATTTAGTTACCTATTGTACCTGCTATTGGGATTAGATTTCATTCTGTTTTTTTCTCTTTTAGAACTACATTTCCGCTGGTTGTAGAGTGGGATTTTGTCTCACTTTACTTTATTGATTTAGACACTTTGATTATAATTCATACTCTGATTATATATACGATTTACTCTTTCTTTATTTGGATCTTTGGTTTATTTGTTGCACATCGATTATTATTGTTCATGATTATGTTATTGTTTATGTGGGAGGTTGATTATACTCGATACCTGATCTTCGGGGCTGTGGATCACACTCTCGGGTATGCCAGTTAGGGTACCAGCTGGGAGGATGTGACAGATTGGTATCAGAGCACAAGGCTCGAGGAAATCCTAACCACAGAAGACAATAACGGAACATTCCTGGGTCATAGATCTGAAATGACTCCTCTACTCTTGGAAGTAAATAATAGGACATTTGGATTAGAAACTTAACCAATGAAGCATAACAGAACATTTTTGAATAACATACCATAATTATACGTAAACAAATGTCACTAATGCAATAAAAGAAAAGTGCAGAATATACAATAATTAAGTGAAACAAAATGAACTTCATTAATTTCAAAAGCTTTTACAACGATTACATCTGAAATGCATAAATAAAAACCCTAAGGTACAGTCTATCTAGGTGATCTCCTCTGATCTCTGTAAGCTCAGAACTCCTCTGAAAGTTGAGTCACCTGATTCTCTATCCTATCTTGTCGTGACTCCATCCTCTCATACATCTGCTCCTGTCTGAACTCCATCCTCTCTAGCATGGAAGTCATCGATCTCATCTGTGCCCCAAGATCTGAAGCCTCTGGAACTGCATGAGAAGGGCCACCTGCCTTGAAGTGCGATGAAGGAAACTCGTGATGCATTGGCTCAACCTCGTGCATCTCTGTATCGTCTCCTGCCTGATCATCACTATCAGGACCGATATCCTCTCCTCCATCCTCTGACTCCTGATCCTCATCCTCTGTCTCCTTATCATCCTCACCCTCTGGACCAGGAGATCTCATAGTCTGTTGTAGTCACATCTGACGAATGGTCCGAGTCCCAATCGTATATCCCCGTGAACCAGTGTCCACTGGTGTATCCTCGAAACTCACCCCGAAATGCCTGAAGATCAAGGTCAGTAGCCTCCCATAGCAAGGGTTCCGCATGCTAGGCCGCAGAACCAAGTCCAGCATGACCTGCTGAATGATGTAGGAGAGATCGATCTCGAAGCCCATGTAGATGCGGTAGATGACTAAGGCTTCCATCACTGTGACTCGATGGTGATGTCCAGCTTTCGGCATAATGTTTTGGCCGACTATGCGACCGATAATCCTTGCTGAATCTGTCATCCGTTTGCTGGTCCACGGAGTGAAGCATCGGCGACTATTCCACAGTGTGGAGCATATCTCGCGCAGCTCATATGGCATCAGGTAGCTGTCTATATCTGCTCCCGCAGGTATCCACACACACTGCCGTGGGTAGTAAGGAACCCGCAAGATCTCAGCTAGTGATCGGGTGGAAAAGCAAATCTGAGTCTGGAAGACCCTGCTCCTGAGGACAAGTCTAAGTGGATGTCCTGAACCTTGAGCCTCCTCAGTGTAAGTAAGGTTACTGAAGAACAACCTCACTAGCTCCGGGTATACCGGCAGATCCTCAGTGAAGAGATGTGTCCACTGCAACATGTCGAATCTCTATCGAATCCTAAAGACTCTGAGCTGGCGTAGGTGAAGCAGACGTCCCAGCTCTATGTTGCAGTAACTGAAGTAGGCCTCGTACAAAAACTCGGCCTATGGTGTGTCGAACATGTCTGGTCTCCGAACCTCCTGTCTAGGCTCTGGAGGAACCTGACCTCTTCCCCTGAGTGCCCCTACAATATGACCACGACCTCTACCTCGTCCTCGCCCTCCCCTCTGCATAGTGTGTGTCTGTGAAAGAGACAAGAGACATTTCCAGTTAGTGCTATTTTATGATTTCAGCCAAAAAGGGTATTTTCGTAATTTTTTGGAAAATTTCAAATTTGGGAAAAATTTGATTAGAACATACTAGCATGTGCACAATACTTGGAATTTCATGTCTATGAAGTTTGTTTGAAGAAAATCGATCGAAAACTTGGGTAAAAGTGAGAAATTTAGCAAGAAGGAAAATTTGGGGATTTTGCAATTTAGGTCAAGATGGAATTTTTGAAAAGCTGAAATTGGTTAAATCAAATTATATGGACATATATACAATATCATCTTGAGCATGTAGCAATTGATTTCGTGCGAAAATTTCAAGCGGTTTGTGAGAAAACGAAATTTTTCTAAAGTTAACAATTTCGGTAGGAAAACGTTGCGAGATGTGCAACAATGAGTTAGAACTTGTTGTCTATGCATGGCATTGTGTTTAAAACCTAGGGAATATGTTCTAAGTATTCCTAAGCATGATTTCTAGCATTGGATACAAGCAAAACATGGTTTCTGTTGAAATGCAAGCATGAGAAGATGAAGATGGAAGAAGGAATGAAAGATTTACCTTGTATGTGATGATTGTGTGTTGATGTGTTGTTGTTGAAGCACCAAAACACCTCAAGAACACTTGGAAGAACCTTTGGAGACTTTCCCCAGAGCTCTCTCACCTTTGGAAGAGGTTAAACTGAAGTTGGAATGTGAAAATGAGGTTTATAATGCGAATTTTCGTATTCTGTCTTGATTGGTCGACTCATTGGTCGACTGGGCCAGTCGACCAATCAATTGACCAATGGACACAAAGACCTCATTTTCTACTGAATTTTTGGAAATTGTGATTTTTGTCTTATGGATTATTGTTTGATGGCTATATGGATATATTTAAGCATGATTTAAGTTTTCAAATCATTTGAACTTGTGGATTATGTTGAAACTTCAAAATTCGATATTTTGATGTTCTCAGTTTTGCAAAATGGTTACTCTGAGAAGTGGGCATGGTGAATCCAGTGGTCATGGAGGTGGTGAAATACCTCATGGAGGTGGTGAGATACCTATTGATGGTCATGATCAGCAGACCAATAATGATGATCAGGGTACCCATGAGATACCCGGTGCCCCGAATGTTGGAAGCTTTAGTGATATTGCCAATATTATGGGCAATATGATGCAGCAGCAAGCAGCTCAGTTCAACCAGATGTTGGCGGGTTTCATGACTCTGCATAATGAGACTCGAACTGGTGCTAATGTGAATCCTCATGCCACAGTCCTAAATGCGGGAGGTTTAGCTGGAACTCCTCATACTCGCCTGATGGAGAGTTTTCTGAAGATGCAAGTGCCCACTTTCACTGGAGTTACCAAGGACCCCTTGTTTCCTAACAAGTGGCTTCGTGAGTTGGAGAAGGCTTTCCAACATCTGCAATGCTTGGAAGCTCAGAAGATTCTGTTTGCTGAACAGAAGTTGCAACAAGAAGCTGATGCATGGTGGACCTCCGCTCGGCCTGTTTTGGAAGGTTTGCATGCAGGAGTTGTAACTTGGGAGTTGTTCAAGGAAGCTTTTTGCATGAATTATTTCCCTGAGGCGGTGAAAGATGCGAAGGAAGCTGAGTTTATGGTTCTCGCGCAAGGATCTTTGTCTGTGTTGGAATACCAACAGAAGTTTGAGGAACTTCATTTCTTTGCTCCTAATTCTCTGAAGGTCGATCTCGCCAAAGCGAAGAAGTTCTTCAAAGGACTGTGCCCTACCATTAAAGCTTACCTCACAGTCCAACCTATTGTGAGCTATGCCCAAGTGGTGCAGAACTCGAAGAAGTTGGAAGAAACGGAGAAGGAAAATGCACGTATGCAAAGGCCCTGGCAGCCAAGGAACCCTGGTTTGGTGGATCGTAATGATCGGCATTTTGTGAGACCTACACCCTACCCCACTCCTACTTTTCAGCCTAGGAGTGTAGGTCAGAACCCTGGTTTTCAGCAGCCCGGCCAGTTTAGACAGTATGGTGGAAACCGACCACCAAGGAGTGTAAGTGCTAGGCCTGTGAATGCGAATCCTAGGCCTTTTGTTCAGAAGCCCCCTGTTGCAGCTACCCCAGTTGGACCCAGCAATCCTGTTTGCTTTTTCTGTAAGCAAACTGGTCATGTCGCTCGTGCCTGTCCGAAGTAGCCTGCTCCAGTGGTGAAGAATGCTCCTACTCCTCCCTCTGGTAGAGTGTTTAGTATTTCCAGTGCTGAGCAGGATCCAAGCCATGATGTGATTACAGGTACATTGTTAGTCGCTTATATTCATGCATTTGTCTTATTTGATACGGGTGCATCTCATTCGTTCATGTCATCTTCATTCATCAAGAAGACTGACCTATTCCATGAGAAATTGTCTAGTTGTTTGTTGATTAGTACACCTACTGGTCCCGTTGTGAAACTAGATAAAGGTTTAGTTAAATGTCCTGTATTGATTGGTGAGAAGAACTTGGAAGCCAATTTTGTACTTCTTGATATGAAGGACTTCGATGTTATTTTGGGAATTGATTGGTTAACAGCCCACAAAGCTGTGTTTCTTTGTTCCTCAAGGAAGATTCAGTTCCATATTTGTGGAAGTCCACTCTTTGAATTTCAAGGTGAGAAAAGAAGGGTTTGTAAGAAGGTGTTGTCTCAGCACTGATGCAAGTCTATGCCCTAGTGGATGATGCTTCATCTGAAGACAAGGGTAAAGTGAAGAAAAGAGTTGATGAAGTCAGGATTGTCTGTGACTTTGTTGATGTCTTCCCTGACGATCTATCGGGAGTGCCTCCAGATAGGGATGTTGAGTTTTCTATTGATCTCGTCCCTGGTGCCGCTCCGGTATCTAAGGCTCCGTATAGGATGGCTCCTACTGAGTTGAAAGAGTTGCAAAACCAGTTGAACGAGCTCATTGATAGAGGTTTCGTACAACCTAGTGTATCACCTTGGGGAGCTCCGGTCTTGTTTGTCAAGAAGAAAGATGGTAGTATGCGTCTGTGCATCGACTACCGTGAGTTGAATAAGTTGACTATCAAGAATAGATACCCGCTGCCCAAAATTGATGATCTCTTCGATCAGTTGAAAGGTGCAGCTGTGTTCTCGAAGATTGACTTGAGATCTGGATATCACCAATTGAAAGTGAAGTTTAGTGATATCTTCAAGACAGCTTTCCGAACACGGTATGGCCACTATGAGTTTAGAGTCATGCCTTTCGGATTGACTAATGCTCCTGCAGTGTTCATGGACCTCATGAGCCGAGTATTTCACTATGTGCTTGATAAGTTTGTGATTGTTTTCATCAACGACATCTTGATCTATTCGAAGAACGAAGAAGAGCATGCGAGCCATCTAAGTTTCACTTTGCAAAGATTGCGAGAAAAGAAGTTGTACGCCAAGTTTAGCAAGTGTGACTTTTGGCTTAAGAGAGTAGTATTCCTCGGCCATGTGGTTTCAGCTGAAGGAATTTGTGTCGATCCTGAAAAAGTCCAAGCTGTGGCTGATTGGGAAAGACCGAAGTCGGTAACGGAAATAAGAAGTTTTCTTGGATTTGCGGATTACTACAGAAGATTTATTGAGAACTTTTCTCGGTTGGCTGCTCCTATGACTAAGTTGACCAAGAAAGAAGAGAAGTTTGTTTGGTCTGACGCCTTGAGAGAAGAATTTCCAAGAGTTGAAAGATAGATTGACAAGTGCCCCGGTTTTGACTATACCTGATAGTTCCGGTGGTATGACAGTTTATACCGATGCGTCAAAGATTGGGTTGGGTTGTGTACTGATGCAACATGGCAAGGTCGTAGCCTATGCTTCTCGGCAATTGAAAGATTATGAGCGGAATTACCCCACTCACGATCTAGAACTTGCCGCTGTTGTCTTCGCTTTGAAGATTTGGAGACATTACCTCTACAGTGAGAAGATTGCCATTTTCACGGATCATAAGAGTTTGAAATACTTCTTTACCCAAAAGGAGTTGAACATGAGACAAAGGAGATGGTTGGAACTAGTCTCTGATTATGATTGTGATATTCAGTATCACCCTGGGAAGGCAAACGTTGTTGTTGATGCTCTTAGTAGGAAGAACAAGAAGAAGACTTTGGATTTCAATGCTTTGAGTCTACCATTGTGGTCTTCTATTGAGAGCTTTGATTTGGAAGTTGTCCCTGAGAATTCAGTTTCTGTTCTTTCTGCCATGACGGCAAGATCTGGCCTTAGAGATAAGATTGTTGCTCTGCAGAGTTCTGATCAAGAACTTATGGTCAAAGTTGAGAAGATTTCTTCGAATCCTGAGTCGGACCCCGACTTTGGTATATCCATGGATGGTGCTTTATTGTTTAGAGGTAGACTGTGCATGCCGGCAAATGAAGAAATTAAAAAGGAAATATTGAAGGAAGCACACTAGTCAGTCTTTACTATACACCCGGGAAGCACCAAGATGTACAAGGACTTGAAGGAACATTTTTGGTGGATTGGTTTGAAGGCTGATGTTGATAATTTTGTTGCCAAGTGTGAGACTTGCCAACGTGTAAAAGCCGTTGGTCAACCCCCATTTGGATTACTTCAACCCCTTCCTATTCCTAGTTGGAAGTGGGAGGATATCTCTATGGATTTTGTGACTAGCTTGCCTCGGACAAGTAAAGACAATGACACTGTGTGGGTGATTGTTGATAGGTTGACCAAATCATCCCACTTCATTCCTATGAAGATCACTCATACTCTGGATAAGTTAGCTAGGCTTTATGTGGACAATGTGGTTCGTCTGCATGGTGTGCCGATGAGTATTGTTTTTTGATCGCGATCCTAGGTTCACCTCAAGGTTTTGGAATAGTTTGCAGAAAGCCTTGGGAACCCAATAGAATTTGAGTACATCTCATAACTCACAGTCGGATGGACAATCTGAGCGAACAATTCAGACGTTGGAAGACATGCTCAGATCTTGCGTAGTGGATATGGGTGGTAATTGGGATGAACACCTAGCTTTGGTTGAGTTTGCCTATAACAATAGTTATCAAGCAACAATAGGCATGGCTCCATTCAAGGCTTTGTTTGGAAATACTTGTAGGACATCTTTGTACTGGACTGAGATGGGTGAAAGAAAAGTCTTAGGTCCTGAGATGATTGAGGCTACGAGTCCTATGGTTTATTTGATAAGAGAAAGGATTAAGTCTGCCCAGTCAAGATAGAAATCTTATGCTGACAAGAGAAGGACCGATTTGGAATTTCAAGTGGGAGAGAAAGTTTTCTTGAAGGTTTCACCAATGAAGGGTGTGATGAGATTCAATGTTAAGGGAAAGCTTAGCCCTCGTTTCATTGGACCTTTTGAGATTTTGGAAAAGGTTGGACCTGTTGCGTACCGATTAGCATTACCTCCGCCTCTTGCTGGTGTTCATAATGTGTTTCATATTTTGATGCTTCGGAAATACATAGAGAATCCGGAACACATTTTACAACAAGCGCCTGAAGGACTTAGTGCTGATTTGACAAACGATGAAGAACCGGCCGAAATCCTGGATAAGAAGGACAAGCAGCTGCGGAATCCCACCATCCCTTTGGTGAAGATTCGGTGGAAGAACCATACCCCTAAAGAAGCTTCTTGGGAGAAGGAAGAAGATATGAAGGAGAAGTTTCCTCACCTCTTTGGAAGCACAGGTACGCTTTCAATTTCGAGGACGAAATTCTTTTAAGGGGGGGAGAATGTGAAACCCAGCCCTAACCTTGACCCGGAAAACCTTGTTGTTTGTAGGTCCGACAACTCGAAGTAAAGCAAGAAGTCAACTTTGGGCCATCCCAGTGGAAGACTTGGTGTCTGGCTTTGAATCCATGAGTGTTGATATCAATGTTCTATTTATGGAAACTGAATCTTGATGAAGATCAAATTAGTTGATGGACTTGGAGTGTTCTCTATCATGGTTCGAAGGCATTTCTACCTATTAGGTAAGTCACTTGGTGTGTGTGCAAAACCCCTTTATGTTTGGATTTGATCTAAGCCTTCAATTCCCTGTTTTGAACTTGCTGAACTAATTGGTCGACTCATTGGTTGACTGGACCAGTCGACCAATCAATCGACCAATGGGTTCTGTATTTGCTAATTAGGTTTTGCTTGCTCTATTTAAGTCCAATCTCGAGTCTACTTCGTATTTTCTGCCTCCAAACTCTTTGGAATGAACCAAAGACGTCTGCAAGTCATCTCCCTTGCATTCTTGGTGTTTATCTTGACGGATCTTCGTCAAAACTCGTGTTCTTACACAAAAAGGTATGTTTACACTCTCTTCTTCTTCTTCATCCTTGTTTTCTTTCCTTTTTGAGTTGAGACAGTAGAGGAGATGCTGCATTCTCTTTGCAAACATCTCTGAACTTATCTCTCATGATCTTCCTAAGGATTAATGGCTAAAGCAATGTCCGTAATCATGATCATTGCAAGCTTTTGAAGGAATCATGATCTTGTCTTCCGTTCATCTTTGATTTAAATTCTGATCTTCTTAGATCTATTTTACTGATCATATTAGTAGTCAATTGCTGTGTTTTCCTTACATGATCCATGATCTATCAATCTCTAGTTGTTTCTCCTCTATCATACCATGCTTTCTTCAAGAATCATGACTGATACATCTATGATAAGTTTTGTTTCCTTATTTAGATTCATGTTCTTAGATCTATTTTCTTGAAGATCTATGTATGCCTTCCATGATATCTTTATCAAAATCAATGATTCATTCTCCTATTGTTCTTGTCTATGATTTGTACTTTGAATTCTTCAAGAACCATGATTAATCTAATTATGGTAACTTTTATTTCCTAATTTGTAACTCGAAAACATTATTCGATTAGTGTTTTGAAGTCCTCTTTATGTTATGATACTACCATTGTAGTTTACCCCTTGTTTAGTACCCTTTTGAACCACCAAATTCGGTTCTTTATTCTTAAAACTCTGATTTTGTAGGCCACTGTCTCTGTTGGTCGACTGAGATAGTAGACCAATCCAATCGACCAATGAGTACAGCAACTCCAGATTTGGTCTGTTTTGGATGTTTTGATATCTTTTCTTTTAGGGATCTTTCCTAATATGTTGTATACACTTGTTTAGGACCTTCTTCTCAAGTTTGTCAAGATCTTACTTGAATTATTAAGATTCCTTTGCAAGTTATAAAAGGTAAGGATGGTTACTCCCTTAACAACATAAATTGTATATTTTCTATATTTGAATCTTGTTAGTTTATTTCTTTAATTAGATTCTTACAATGTTATACTACTGTTGTACTGTCTTGATATCACTAGCATTACTTGTTTATATTAAATTGACTCATGTATGATTTACTTACCAGTTATATACAAGTTGAATGTTACTATTGATTTCTTTCCATATATGAAGTTACCATATATGTGATCTTATGGATTGATGCTTGTGTATGCTTAAGTATGGTTTGGGAAGGAGAGGTGTCCTTTTGACACTTCTTTCCTAGGACTACTACGGGAATATTATGGGATGTTTTTCCAGAGGTGCCCTTGGGACACCTTCCTAAACTGTTGGATGACATATTAGGACTGTCTAGTAGTGTTTGGCTAGGATGTCCCGTTATGTCAGACCCTAATCGGAGGGGTATTGAGACCGAACGACCCGTGGTAGCAATGGGGATTTATGGGCGCTCAAGATCGGTAACCAATCCGTGAGAGGACATAGATCACATTGTGGATACTCGAAAGAGGCCATTCATAGGTAGGGTTGCATATGGATAGACTTGGGCTCACGAGCACTTAAGACCGGTAACCAACCCGTGAGAGGACGTGAGAGCTTCCCGTTTACCATATGAGGATGACCTATAGGATTGATGAGTCCATAGTCAGGGACTATGAGGACTCTAGTGTGAAGGATACCGGAAAGGATCGCCAGGGGCGAGGAATGGATGTATATAGATCTGACTTGATGTAACTTAGTAGGAGACTTGCATTTGGTTAGGCTTTGACCCTGACATGCGCCGGTACTTAGACCAATGGTGATGTGAGAGAGTGGTGACCTATACCCCCAGCCATGGAATATCCTGAGGGATAAAGGACCCATTACCAACTGATGATGAGTGAATGAGACTGTCCTAAAGAAGTATGGTGCTATGACTTAAAGCATGTCTTCCAATAGAGACCAACATACATAGAGTTAGAATCATATTGCATCATGTGCTTCATACCATATAGCATTTACTCTGTTTGAAATCCTGTTATATCTGTTGTCATGGTTTAACTGCCTTACTGAGTTTCTTTGAAACTCATTCCTTTTGTACAATGTTTTGTTAGATTACTCTACTGAGTTTTGAGTATCATGACTGCTCGTATGAAGAAGCGCAAGGAGAAGAGGCATATCTCCAGGAAAGTGATTGCGGTTACGACAATTACACTGAAGATTCCGCGGGTGGTTATGCTCCGTACGATGCTTAGTTCGACCATAGAGTGGAAGCGCCCTTGTGTGATTTATGAGATTTATACTTATAGAGATGTTGTCTATAAGATTGAGAACAATTTAGTTACCTATTGTACCTGCTATTGGGATTAGATTTCATTCTGTTTTTTTCTCTTTTAGAACTACATTTCCGCTAGTTGTAGAGTGGGATTTCGCCTCACTTTACTTTATTGATTTTGACACTTTGATTATAATTCGTACTCTGATTATATATACGATTTACTCTTTCTTTATTTGGATCTTTGGTTTATCTGTTGCACATCGATTATTATTGTTCATGATTATGTTATTGTTTATGTGGGAGGTTGATTACTCGATACCTGATCTTCGGGGCTGTGGATCACACTCTCGGGTGTGCCAGTTAGGGTACCGGCTAGGAGGATGTGACACAACCAACAGTTTAGGAAGGAGTCCAAAGGGCATCTCTGGAAACATCCCATAATATTCCCGTGAATGTCCAAGGACAGAAGTGTCAAAATGACACCTCCCTTTTCTAAACCATACCTAATCATTCACAACCATAAGTCCATCATATCACATATATGGTAACTTCTTATATGGAAAGAAATCAATAACAACATCCAACTTGTATATAATTGGTAAGTAAATCATACATGAATTAATTAGCATAAACAAGTAATGCTACTGTAATCAAAGTAGTTGCATCAGTATTAGGTCAATATAAGAATCCATTTATAGAAGTAAATCAAAGAGATTCAAATATGGAAACTAATCATGCAATCTATGTAATTAAGGAAATAACTATCCTTACCTTATATAACTCGCAAAGAATCTTGGAGCTCAAGTAAGATCTTGTCTAAACTTGGAAAGAAAGTTCTAAACAAGTATATATAACATATTAGGTCCACCAAGCATCTGCTTCTTGCGGAAGCTTCTGTTCGGCAAACAAGATCTTCTGGTCCTTCGAACACTGCAGGTGACAAAATGCTTTCTCTAATTCCCTCAGCCACTTGTTAGGGAACAAAGTGTCCTTAGTTACACCAGTGAAAGAAGGCACTTGCATCTTCAGAAAACTTTCCATCAGATGAGTATGAGGAGTTCTAGCTAGCCTTTCCGCATTAGGGACTACGGTATGAGGAGTCCCATTCACACCAGTACGAGTCACAGTATGTAGGGTCATGAAACCCGTCATCATCTGGTTGAATTGATTCGACTGCTGTTGCATGATGTTGCCCATGATGTTGGCAATATCACGAAAACTATTTACTTCCGGAGCATTAGGTATACCGTTCATATTATCACCATTCACATGGGTTTGCTGACCAGTGCTACCATTAGGAATATCTCCATGAAGCACTTCTTCCTCATTTCCAGTACTATTAGAACCAATATTGTGATTCCTTAGCACAACCATTCTAGAAAAATCGAAATAAGTCAAAAACACCGAAAATTTCCAATATACCATCAATAACCACTTAACCTTAGTCTTAGCATATCCAAATAAGACTAAAAATCATCACTTTAATCATCAAAAAGTCACCCAAGAGTTATATATTAAAATCCCCAAAATTATCCAAAACTTCAAAATTTTACTCCTTGGGTCGAGTGGCTGGGTTGAGTCATCCATTCAACCCAAGCAGTTGACCCACTCAAACAGTGCACAAAAAACACCTTCAAAATCACATTTTTCATTTCATACTCACTTCAAAACACAAGGCTTTGTGGGAGAGCTCGAGGGCAAGGTTCTCTAAGGTCTTAAAGAGTCATTCTAGGCTATCTAACTTCAACAACAAGTCTCCAACATTCTTGCATCTTCATCTAAGGTAAATTCCTTCTTTTCCTTGCTTTACAACTTCAAAACTGAAATGTATTCTTCCAAATATCATAATTTACTTGCTATAAATGCTAGGAATCATGTCTAGGAACATATAGGAATGTGTTCTAGGTGATCTTAATATAATGCTAAGGCTTTACAATGCTTGCTATCGATTTCATGGTTTCTTGTTAACGATTTCTCAACCGAAAACCCTCTTTTGAAAATCTTCTCTCATTTTCAAACCGCAAAGAGTTTCGTCTTCAAATCAATTCCTACATAATTGCAATGATATGATGAACATGTGTATGTAAATTGATCGAGCCAATTCAAAACTTCAAAAATCGCATTTTGACCTAATTCGAGAATTTTCCCCCTTTCTATGCTTGCTGAATTTTGACCTTTAATCGATCAAGTTGAGATGTTTCCCTCAAATAAAACATGCTAACTCACTATTCTAAGTATCACGCACATGCTAGTATGCTCAAACTGAAATTTTGCCAAAATTGAAAATTTTCGGAAAATTACGAAAATACCCTTCATGCTGAATTTTGAAATTCTACTAATGTCAAGTCTCTTTTACCTTCTTTACAGCTATACTCACATCATGCCTCCTCGCGGACGACACATGGGTGGGAGGAGAGGCAGGTAGAGCCAGAGGTCAGGTTCCACTTTTGGAGCCAAGAGATGTAGTTAACCGTAGACATCTATTCAGTACACCCCGAGCGGAGTACTTATATGAGGCCTTCTTCGAGCGGTGTTGTATTGAGTATGGCAGGGTACTCAGGCTATGACAGCTTACCACTTTTCGGATCCGTCAGAGATTCGATATGATGGAGTGGACACATCTTTTCACTGGGGATCTTTAGGTCTATCTAGAATTAGTGAGGTTGTTCTTCAGCAACCTTACATCAGTCGAGGAGGGTCGGAGACGAGGTCCATTCGAGTTGATCCTAGAGAGTCGAGTTCGAGAGACAAGGATTCAATTTTCTACTTGTACATTGGCAGAGATCTTCCGGGTAGCACACTATCCTCATGAGTGTGTATGGATACCGATTGGGGAAAAGATAGATTCTTTCTTACTACCACATGAGCTGCATGAGGTTTGCATCACACTCTGGAGAGATGACAGATGCTATACACCATGGACTAGTGCACAGATGACGATTTCGGCTAGAATCATCGGTTGCATTGTGGGCCGCAACATCATCCCGAAGGCGGGGCATCACGAGAGAGTATCAGTGATGGATGCTCTACTGATTTACCGCATATACCGGGGTTTCGAGATTGATCTTTCCTTCATCATTCAGAACGTCATGCTAGAGGTCGTGACGTCACCGGGCATACGGAACCTTTGCTTTGGTCGTCTTCTCACACTTATCTTTCAACATTTAGGCGTGAGGCTGGAGGATACATTGATGCAGACACGATTGTTTGGCTATGACATCGGGACTAGGACTATTCAGCAGATGCAGATTACTCAGACTGAGAGGTCAGATGATGAGGTTGGTCTTGAGACTGATGAGGATGATGATGCGTTGGATGGTGGTGACCATGATGCTGGTCCAGATATAGATGACCAAGCAGGAGATGACATTGAGATGCGTGAGGCAGATCAGGGTCATCAGGATATTCCCACATCATCACACTTTGAGACCGGAGGCCCTTCTCTAACAGTTCCAGAGACTGCGGAGTTGTGTGCACAGATGCGCTCTATGACTTCCATGTTAGGGAGGATAGAGGCGAGACCGGAGAGGATGGAGTCACAGTTGACTTAGGTTGTAGAGGATGTTAGAGTACTTAGAGAGCTGAGACAGTAGTCTAGATAGATTGTACTAGGATTTCCTTTTATGTTTCTCAAATGTAACTTGTTCTAAACTTTCCTAAAAATTAATGATGTTCACTTTTGTTTACCATTTTATTGTGTATTACGTATTCTCTTTTACTGCATTATGTGATGTTGTTAAATCATACTTATTATGTATTATTTAGAGTACATTATGCTTCACTTTTAAGTTTCTAATTCAAGTGTTCTATTATTCAAGTCTAAGTGTCACGTCCCCCCAGCCGGTACCCTAACTGGCATACCCGAGAGTGTGATCCACAGCCTCGAAGATCAAGTATCGAGGAAATCATCCTCCCACATATACAATAACATAATCATAAACAGGAAACAATCAAGGTTTAAATATTATAAACAAAAGGTTTAACTCAAGAAATGAATAAATAATATAATCAGAGTGCGAAAAATGATACCAGATATCCGAAGATATCAAAAGAAGTTAAGTGAGGTGGAAACTCACTCCACAAACATAGCGGAACGCAGTATGAAAGTCAAAAAGGAAATTACAACTGAAACAAATGTACTAAGAAATAAACTAGGAACAAGAGTCTTCTAGTCTATAGATAACGTCTTCATAAGTGTGGACTTCATCAACCCAATGAGTCTTTTCAAACTCTATGCTATTTTCAAAAGTAGTACGCAGCTTGATCCACCGGGGGATCATCAGAGTATTCTTGATCGTCGCCAGTACCTTGCGTGTAATACGCTTCATCAGCTTGCGCTTCACTGTCCTGCTCGTCATAATAATTTGTACCTACAAGATAATATAACAAGAAAATATACAAAAAGGAATGAGTTTCGAAGAAACTCAGTAAGGCAAGTTAATCCATAACATCATAGGTAACATGTGACAAAACATAACATGATGCAATGGAATATGAAACAGATAAAGTATGAATCCATCTAAACTCTATGTATGCTGGTCTCTATGGTAGACATGCTTTAAGTCATAGCACCGTACTTCTTTGGGTAGGTCAGTCACACCCCCTCACCCATCCTGGCATCTTGGGTGTGTCGGGTAATTGGGTAAAGTCCTCATCAAACCATGGTAGGGGATTTAGTCAACACACTCTCTCACAACCATTTGGCATAAGTACTGGCGCATGTCAGGGAAAAGCCTAGCCCAATGCAAGTCATCTAGTCAGTTATATCATCTCAGTTTCAGATACGTCCATTCCTCGTCCCTGATGATCCTTTCAGGTATCCTTCGCACTAGAGTCAGCGTATCCTAGAATACGGACTCATCAACTCTATCGGTTATCCACATATGGTAAACGAGAAGCTCTCATGTCCTCTCACGGGTTGGTTACCGGTCTTGAGCGCCCATGAGCCCAAGTCTAGCCATATGCAACCCTCCAATAAATGGCCCCCACAATATGACTCCCGTCCTCTCACAGGTTGGTTACCGGTCTTGAGCGCCCGTGAATCACATTGCTACCACGGGTCTTTCGGTCTCAATACCCTTCCGATTTGGGTCTGATATAACAGGGGTATATCCTAGCCAAACACTGCTAGACATCCCTAGGTATGACAACCAATGATTTGGGAAAGCGTCGATGGGCATCTTCGGAGAACATCCCATACTATTCCCTCCGATGTCCAAGGACAGAAGTGTCAAAAGGACACTCCCCAATCCCAAACCAAACTTAAGCAAACACATTCTCAAATCAGTCATGACATATACAACCAACAGTTCATCATATACAAGAGAATGTAAAAGCAAAATCAGATTAGGTAATAATAAGTAATTCATATAACATGAATAATGAAAAAGATAATATAAACAAGTGCTACTATTCTCACAGTAAGAGATCAGAATTAAATTACAATACAATAAGTAATCTCATAGTTTCATAAGGTAGACACCAGAGAACAAGCAATCTATGTAGTTAAGGAAATAACTGTCCTTACATTGATTATCGAAGTAGATGATCCAAAGATCAAAGTGAGCAACTCCAAACTTAGCAAATAAACTCCTAATAACCATAGATACAACATTAAGAAAGATGCCTAAAAGATTAGAGAGCAAACGAATCAAATCGGGCGAAAAACGAAGCTACTGACTCCTTTGGTCGAGTGCTTGGTAGACTGGCCCAGTCGACCAAGCAGTCGACCAAGCAAGTCAGTACGGAATTGTACAAACTGCTTTGGCCATAACTTCCTCGTTTGAAGTAGGATTGATCCGAAATTCGAAGGGGAACTTCCTAGGATGTATTAGAATCATATGGGAAGATAAAAACATCAAATCATGGTAAAAAAATTGGGTTCTTGATTTAACCCAAGAAATTAGGGTTTCAACCTTTATGGCTTCCCAGGAAAGCTTATGATCATAGAATGAAAGGGAATTAATGATTTGCCAATTATAACAAGAAAATCATAGAAATTATAGTTTAGGTTAATAGAAACCTTACCCATGAGGTTTCCCTCGCGTGGGAGGTCACCAAAGTTTTCTAGAAATCAAGAAAGGGTTAGGGTTTCCAGAAAAATATACGGCTAGGGTTGAGATCATGATGATGATCATAGATCTCAAAGAAACGAAGGAGATCACGAAGGGATGGTTGCAAGGATGCAGCATCTACTTCCTGATCTCAATCAAGAACAAGATCGAAGAAAAGAAATTTGCAATGTTGAAGCGATTACTAACCTTGAATTGTAAGAACAACGATGAGAGGCTTCAGATCTGCAGAGGAGTTTTCGAAATCACCAGAGAGAGTTTCGAAGAGGTGTTCTCACGTTCACAAAGGGTTTAGGAGGCAGCCGTAACAAAGAAATACGAAGTAGGGTTTAAATAAAAGTCAAAAACCCTAAATTTACAAATTCTCGTATTTCACACCCCTTTGGTCGAATGCTTGATCGAGTGGCCCACTCGACCAAGGAGTCGACCAAGGCAAACAGTAAGGAATAATCAGGGATTTGGAGGATCAAATGGGCTTTAAACCTTATGGGCTTTTGCATACACATCAAGTGACATGTCAAGTGTAAGGAAATACCTCCAAACCAAGTCAAGATAATACTCCAAGTCCTTCAACTAATCTCATCTTTAGACAGCTGCAGCTTCCTTTCAAAATCTACACAAACATCCAAGTATGGAACTCCATCAACAACATCCATGGGTTCAGAGTCAAACACCATGTCTTCTACTGAGATGGCCCATAGTTGGCTTCTTCCTTTACTCCGGGTCTTCGGACCTAAAAACAACCGGGTTACCGGGTCAAGGTCAGGGTTAGGTTAGGGTTTGGTTTCACATTCTCCCCCCCTTAAAAGAAATTTCATCCTCGAAATTGAGAGCGTACTTGAACTTCCAAAAAGTTGAGGAAATTTCTCCTTCATATCTTCTTCCTTCTCCCAAGAAGCTTCTTCAGGGGTATGGGTCTTCCAACGAATCTTTACTAAAGGGATGGTGCTTCCGCAATTGCTTATCCTTGTTATCCAAAATTTCAGCTGGCTTTTCATCATAGGTCAGATCAGCACTAAGTCCTTCGGGGGCTTGCTGTAGAATATGATCCGGATTCTCAATGTATTTCCGAAGCATCGAGACATGAAACACATTGTGCACAGTAGCAATAGATGGAGGTAAAGCCAATCGATAAGCAATAGGTCCAACTTTTTCCAAAATCTCAAAAGGTCCAATGTAACGAGGGCTAAGCTTTCCTTTAACATTGAATCTTATCACACCCTTCATAGGTGAAACCTTCAAGAAAACTTTCTCCCCAACTTGAAATTCCAAATCGGTCCTTCTCTTGTCAGCATAAGATTTCTGTCTTGACTGAGCAGACTTAATCCTTTCTCTTATCATATCGCCCATTGCGCTAGTAGCTTCAATCATCTCCGGACCAAAGACTTTTCTCTCTCCAGTCTCAGTCCAGTACAAGGGTGTCCTACATGTGTTATCGTACAAAGCCTTAAACGGGCCATGCCTATAGTTGCTTGATAATTGTTGTTATAGGCAAACTCAACCAAAGCTAAGTGTTCATCCAAATTTCCACCCATATCCACTACACAAGATCTAAGCATATCTTCCAAAGTTTGAATCGTCTGCTCAAATTGTCCATCAGACTATGGATGATGAGTTGTACTCAAGTTTAATTGGGTTCCCAAGGCTTTTTGCAAACTGTTCCAAAACCTTGAGGTGAACCTAGGATCACGATCAGACACAATACTCATTGGCACACCATGTAGACGAACCACATTATCCACATAGAGCCGAGCTAGCTTATCCAGAGTATAAGTGATCTTCATAGGAATGAAATGGGTTGATTTGGTCAACCTATCAACAATCACCCACACAATGTCATTACCTTTACCTGTCCGAGGTAAGCTAGTCACAAAGTCCATAGAGATGTCTTCCCACTTCCAACTAGGGATAGGAAGAGGCTGAAGTAATCCAGATGAAGGTTGATGAACGGCTTTCACACGTTGGCAAGTCTCACACTTGGCAACAAAATCATCAACATCGGCCTTCAAACCAATCCACCAAAAATGTTCTCTTAAGTCTTTATACATCTTGGTGCTTCCAAGGTGTATCGTGAAGATCGACTGGTGTGCTTCCTTTAAAATTTCTTTCTTGATTCCTTCATCAGCAGGCACACAAAGTCTTCCTCTCAACAATAAGGCAGCATCCATAGATATACCAAAGTCAAGATCCGAATCAGGATTCAAAGAAATCTTCTCGATCTTCTCCTTAAAATCCAGATCAAAACCTTGCAGAGCAACAATTTTGTCTCTAAGGGTGGATCTCGCCGTCATAGCAGACAAAACAACTTCCAAACCTTCAGGGACAACTTCCAAACCAAAATTCGAAATTGAAGACATTAGAGGTTGACTTAGAGCATTCAAGTCCAGTACTTTCTTCTGACTTTTCCTGCTATGAGCGTCCACAACCACATTCGCTTTACCAGAGTGATACTGAATGTCACAGTCATAATCAAAGACTACTTCCAACCATCTTCTTTGTCTCATATTTAACTCCTTTTGGGTAAAGAAGTACTTCAAACTTTTATGATCAATGAAAATAGCGATCTTCTCACCATAGAGGTAATGTCTCCAAATCTTCAAAGCAAAGACAACAGCGGCAAGCTCTAAGTCATGAGTGGGGTAATTCCGCTCATAAACCTTCAATTTCCGGGAAGCATAGGCTACGACCTTACCATGTTGCATCAGAACGCAACCCAAACCAATCTTAGATGCATTAGTGTGGATTGTCAAACCACCGGAATTATCAGGTATAGGAGCAGCCAACCTAGAAAAATTCTCAAAAAACCGGAGCACTTGTCAATCTAACCTTCAATTCTTGGAAATTCTTCTCACAAGCGTCAGACCAAACAAACTTCTCTTCCTTTCTAGTCAGCTTAGTCATAGGACCAGCCAACCTAGAAAAATTCTCAATAAAACCTTCTGTAGTAGCCTGCCAAACCAAGAAAACTTCTTATTTCCGTTACAATCTTCGGTCTTTCCAAATCAGTAACTGCTTGTACCTTTTCGGGATCAACATGAATACCTTCAGCAGAAACCACATGGCCGAGGAATACCACACTCTTGAGCCAGAAATCACACTTGCTAAACTTAGCGTAAAGCTTCTTTTCTCTTAGTCTTCGCAAAGTGAAATCTAGATGCCTTGCATGCTCTTCTTCACTCTTCGAATAAATCAGGATATCGTCAATGAAGACCATCACAAACTTATCGAGCACATCGTGAAAGACTCGGTTCATGAGATCCATGAACACAGCAGGAGCATTAGTCAATCCGAAAGGCATAACTCGAAACTCAAAATGACCATACCTTGTTCTAAAAGCCATCTTGAAAATATCACCTAACTTCACTTTCAACTGGTGATATCCAGACCTTAAATCAATCTTCGAGAACACTGTTGTACCCTTCAACTGATCAAAGAGATCATCAATTTGGGGCAACGGGTATCTATTCTTAATGGTCAACTTGTTCAACTCATGGTAATTAATGCACAGACGCATACTACCGTCCTTCTTCTTAACAAACAAGACAGGAGCTCCCCAAGGCGAAACACTAGGTCAAATGAAACTTCTATCCAAGAGTTCATTCAACTACTTTTGCAACTCAACCAACTCAATGGGAGCCATTCTATATGGAGACTTGGATACCGGGGTAGCACCAGGGATTAGATCAATAGAAAATTCCACTTCTCTATCAGGTGGCACGCCTGAGAGATCTTCAAGAAAAACATCAACGAAGTCACATACAACGCCAACTTCTTCTACTTTCTTTCCTTCAGATGGCAAACCTTCAATTAATGCATAGACTTGCATCAGTGCAGACAACGTCATCTTACAAATTCTTCCTTTCTCACCTTGGAATTCAAACATTGAACTTCCACTCATCCGAAATTGAATTCTCCTCGAAGAACACAAAACTACAGCATTATGGGTAGTCAACCAATCAATACACAAAATGACATCAAAATCCTTCATATCCAACAGTACAAAATTGGCTTCCAAATTCTTCCCACCAACCAAAATAGGACACTTAACTAATCCTTTATCTAGTTTCACAACAGGTCCAGTAGGAGTACAAATCGATAAACAACTAGATAAAATCTTAGGTTCCAAATCAATCTTCTTGATAAAAGCAGACGATATGAAAGAATGAGACGCACCCGTATCACATAACACAAATGCAGGAATAGAAGCAACAATTAAAGTACCTGTAACCACTTCATGATTCGCATCTTGTTCAGTACCAGTAATACTGAACACTCTTCCAGAAGGAGGAACAGGAGCATTCTTCACTACAGGAGCAGACTATTGAACAGACCTCTTCGGACAACCACGAGCAAAGTGACCAAGCTGCTTACAAAGAAAGCAAACAGGATTGCTAAGTCCAACAGAAACAGGTGCAACCGGAGGCTTCTGATCCAAAGGCCTAGGAATAGCATTCATGGGCCTAGCATTCACATTCAACGGTGGCTGATTCCCACCAAACTGACCAGACTGGCCTGGTTGCTGAAATCCGGTCTCTGACCTACACTCCTAGACTGAAAAGTAGGAGTAGGGTAAGGCGTAGGTCTCACAAAACGTCGATCAGTTCGATCCACAAATCCAGGATTCCTTGGCTGCCAAGGTCTTTGCACTCTAGCATTCTCTTTCTCAGTTTCTTCCAGCTTCTTGGCATTCTGCACCACCTGGGAATAACTTTCAATAGGCTGAATGGTGAGATATGCCCTGATTGCAGGTCACAATCCCTTGAAAATTTTTATCGCTTTGGCAATATCAACCTTCAAAGAGTCTGGAGCAAAGAAGTGAAGCTCTTCAAACTTCTGTTGGTATTCCAACACTGACAAAGATCCTTGAGTAAGAGCCATAAACTCAGCTTCCTTCGCATCCTTCACAGCTTCCGGTAAGTAGTTCTTGCAAAAAGCTTCCTTGAACAAATCCCACGACACAACGCCAGCATGTAAACCTTCCAAAACAGGCCGGGTGGAAGTCCACCAAGCGTTAGCTTCATGTTGCAATTTCTGCTCGGCAAACAAAATCTTCTGGGCTTCCATACATTGCAAATGAAGAAAAGCTTTTTCCAACTCACGCAGCCACTTGTTAGGAAACAAGATATCTTTGGATACTCCAGTGAAATTAGGAACTTGCATCTTCAGAAAACTCTCCATCAAATGAGTATGAGGAGTTCCAGCTAATCCACCCGCATTCAAAACTGCGGCATGAGGATTTCCATTGAAACCAGCACGAGTCTCATTATGCTGAGTCATGAAACCGGTCAACATCTAGTTGAACTGAGCTACTTGCTGCTGCATCATATTACCCATAATATTTGCAATATCACGAAAACTTCCGACATTCGGAGCACCGGGAACATCACGAGTACCTTGGTCACCAGTGTTAGTTTGCTGATCATGACCACCAATTGTTATCTCGTCACTTCTGTGACCACTGGATTCACCACGACCACTTCTTAACGTAACCATTCTGCAAAAACCGTAAATCATGCTTAAATACACCCATTTAGTCATCAAACAATAAATCATAGGACAAAAATCACATTTTTCCAAAATCCAGCAGCACTTGGGGCTACTGGGTCTTTTGGTCGAGTGCTTGGTCGAGTGCCCAGTCGACCAATGAGTCGACCAAAGCTCACAGCATGTGAAAAATAGGTTTTAAGTGCCAAAAACCCATTCCAAACACACTTCAAACCTTGCACACTTGAGAGGGGACTCTAGAGGAGAGGTACTAAGGCATTCCTAAGTATTTTCCAAGTAGTTTGGGGCTTCAACAACAACACTACAACGCTCAACAACTTCACACAAGGTAAATCTTCATTCCCATCTCATTTTCATCTTTTAAATCTTGAAATTTATACAAAAACCATGTGTTGCTTGTATCTAATGCTAGGAATCATGCTTAGGAACACTTAGAAACATGTTCCCTAGGTTTTTAGCACAATACTATGCTTAAACAACAAGTTCTACAACAATCTAGCACTTCTCATATCGCTTTCGTACCGAAATCGTTAACTTTAGAAAAACTTCGATTTCTCTCAAACCGCTTGGAGTTTTCTCACGAAATCAAATGCTACGCACTCAAAATGATACTGTGAATGTGAACATGTACTTTGATCTTACCAATTCAAAAATTTTCAAAAATCCAATTTGACCTAGAATGCAAAATCCCCAAATTCCTTCTTGCTGAATTTTCAACTTTAGACCAAGATTTCGATCGATTTTATTCCAGTAAACTTCATAGACATGCAATTCCAAGTATTGCGCACATGCTAGTATGCTCAATTTACATTTTCCCCAAATTTCTAATTTTGATGAAAATTACGAAAATGCCCTTCTAGCAGAATTTTCGAAATAATACCAACATGTAATGTCTCTTATCTTTTCCAATAGACATCACACCATGCAGAGAGGTGGACGAGGTAGAGGCAGGATAGTTGGAGCTAGGCGAGGCAGAGGTAGAGTTCCAGCTCAGCCTAGAGCAGAGGTCAACCGACTCGATCTCTTCGACACACCACAGGTAGAGTTCCTGTACGAGGCATACTTCAAGTACTGCCATTTGGAGTACGGTACTGCCATTTGGAGTACGGGAGACTTCTTCACTTGCGAGAGCTTCGGGTCTTCCGGATCCGACAACAATTCGACACACAGGCATGGACTCATCTCTTCACAACAGACTTACCTGTCTTTCCTGAGCTAGTGAGGCTGTTCTTCAGCAACCTTACATCCGTCGAGGAGGCTAGAGGATAGGGTCGTCCTTTCAGACTCCTTATCGAGAGTAGGGTCAGAGAGACATAGATCCGCTTCTCCACTAGGGATCTGGCACACATTCTCCATGTACCACACTATCTACGACAGTGCTTATGGATACCTATCGGGGCAGAGATAGACCAATTCTTGATGCCATACGAGCTTCATGAGATATGCGCCACTCTCTGGGATGACACAGAGTGCTACCTTCCATGAGACAGTGGACAGATGACAGATTCAGCTAGGATCATCGGTCGCATCGTCGGCCAAAACATCATGCCGAAGGCTGGACATCACAACCGGGTTTCTGTGATGGAGGCCGTAGTCATCTATCGCATCTACATAGGATTTCAGATAGACCTGTCCTACATCATTCAGCAGGTCATGATAGATCTGGTGGCACGTCTTGGTATGAGGAACCTTTGCTTCGGGAGATTACTGACATTGATCTTCCGACACTTCGGGGTTAGTTTGGAGAATACAGAGGAGCTTACTAGATCACTAGGAAATGCCATTGGGACTAGGACAATCAGGCAAATGAGGCTCACTCAGATTGTGAGATCTCCGAGTCCAGAAGGTGAGGAGGATACAGAGGAGGCTCTAGCAGATGAGGGTGATGCTGATCCAAATTCTGATGATCAGGCAGAGGATACAGAGATGTATGAGGTTGTTCCTGAGCATCATGAGATTCCCAGGTCACCACACTTCGAGACAGGAGGCCCTTCACATTTAGTTCCAGAGACTACTGATTTAGGTGCTCAGATGAGATTGATGACTTCCATGCTAGAGAGGATGGAGGTCAGACAAGAGTAGATATATGAGAGGATGGAGTCACGGCAAGATAGGATAGAGTCACAGATTACTCAGATGTCCAAGGACTTCAGAGCATACAGAGATCATAGGAGATCACCTAAATAGATTGTACTTAGGATTTCCCTTTATGCTTTTCAGATGTAAACTTTTTTTTTTTTTTTATGTTAATGAAGCTCTTTTTGTTTCACTTTATAATTGTGTGTTATGCACTTTTCTTTTATTGCTTATATGATATTTGTTCAAATATAATTATTGTGCATTATTCAAAAGTATTCAGTTATGCTTCATTAAACAAGTTTCTAATCCAAGTGTTCTATTATTCACTTCTAAGAGTAGATGAGTCACTTCTGGATCTATGACTCAGGAATGTTCTATTATTGTTTTCTGTGGTTAGGATTTCCTTGAATTTGGGCTCTGATACCACTCTGTCACATCCCCCCAGCCGGTACCCTAACTGACATACCCGGGAGTGTGATCCACAGCCTCGAAGATCAAGTATCGAGAAAATCATGCTCCCACATATACAATAACATAATCATAAACAGGAAATAATCAAGGTTTAAATATTATAAACAAAAGGTTTAACTCAAGAAATGAATAAATAATATAATCAGAGTGCGGAAAATGATACAAGATATCCAAAGATATCAAAAGAAGTAAAGTGAGGCGGAAACTCACTCCACAAACATAGCGGAACGCAGTATGAAAGTCAAAAAGGAAATTACAATTGAAACAAATGTACTAAGAAATAAACTAGGAACAAGAGTCTCCTAGTCTATAGATAACGTCTTCATAAGTGTGGACTTCATCAACCCAATGAATCTTTTCTAACTCTATGCTGTTTTCAAAAGTAGTACGCAGCTTGATCCACCAGGGGATCATCAAAGTAATCTTGATTGTCGCCAGTACCTTGCGTGTAATATGCTTCATCGGCTTGCGCTTCACTGTACTACTCGTCATAATAATCTGTACTTGCAGGATAATCTAACAAGAAAATATACAAAAAGGAACGAGTTTCGAAGAAACTCAGTAAGGCAAGTTAATCCATAACATCATAGATAACATGTGACAAAACATAACATGATGCAATGCAATATGAAACAGATAAAGTATGAATGCATCTAAACTCTATGTATGCTGGTCTCTATGGTAGACATGCTATAAGTCATGCCCGTACTTCTTTGGGTAGGTCGCTCACTCCCCCTCACCCATCCCGGCATCTTGGGTGCGGTGCATTGGGTAAGTGCCTCATCAAACCATTGTAGGGGATTTAGTCAACACACTCTCTCACAACCATTTGGCATAAGTACCGGCGCATGTCAGGGAAAAGCCTAGCCCAATGCAAGTCATCTAGTCAGTTATATCATCTCAGTTTCAGATACCTCCATTCCTCATCCCTGACGATCCTTTCAGGTATCCTTCGCACTAGAGTCAGCGTATCCTATGGCACCGACCAACTCGGAATACAAACTCATCAACCCTATCGGTTATCCACATATGGTAAATGGGAAGCTCTCATGTCCTCTCACGGGTTGGTTACCGGTCTTGAGCGCCCATGAGCCCAAGTCTAGCCATATGCAACCCTCCAATAAATGGCCCCCACAATATGATTCCCGTCCTCTCACGGGTTGGTTACCGGTCTTGAGCGCCCGTGAATCACATTGCTACCACGGGTCGTTCAGTCTCAATACCCTTCCGATTTGGGTCTGATATAACAGGGGTATATCCTAGCCAAACACTACTAGACATCCCTAGGTATGACAACCAATGATTCGGGAAAGCGTCGATGGACATCTACGGAGAACATCCCATACTATTCCCTCCGATGTCCAAGGACAAAAGTGTCAAAAGGACACTCCCCAATCCCAAACCAAACTTAAGCAAACACATTCTCAGATCAGTCATGACATATACAACCAACAGTTCATCATATACAAGAGAATGTAAAGGCAAAATCAGATTAGGTAATAATGAGTAATTCATATAACATGAATAATGAAAAAGATAATATAAACAAATGCAACTGTTCTCAGAGTAAGAGATCAGAATTAAATTACAATAACAATAAGTAATCTCATAGTTTCATAAGGTAGAAACCAAAGAACAAGCAATCTATGTAGTTAAGGAGAAGCAGGCTCTAGATCTTATGATAGCAGCTAGAAAACTACGGCCATATTTTCAAGCTCATTCCATCGAGGTATTTACTACTTTTCCTCTTAGTAAAGTTCTTCGTAAACCTGATTTATCTGGAAGAATGGTGGCATGGTCGGTTGAACTCAGTAAGTTCCAAGTAAGCTTTAAGCCTCGAACGGAAATCAAAGCTCAAGCACTAGCCGACTTTGTAGTAGGGACTACTGCACCCATAGAAGAAGTTATCGAGCCCACTATCTCGACATTCTGGGAGGTATATGTGGATGGATCAAGTAACAAAGATGGGGCAGGAGCTGGAATTCTCCTAAAGAGCCCAGCAAGATTCATTATTCGATATGCACTAAGATTTGCATTTGAAGCAAGTAATAATGAAGCAAAGTACGAAGCCCTAATAGCTGGACTTAGATTGTCAAAAGCTTTGGCAATAGCAAACGTAACTATTTATAGTGACTCTCAGCTTATTGTCAACCAAGTACATGGGGAATATGGTGTTAAGGAGCCTCGGTTATAGAAATATCAAGAAATTGTGCAAATATTGCAGAAAGAGTTCAGAATCCGAAAATATGTCCAGATCCCGAGAAAAGAAAATACAATGGCAGATGAGCTATCCTGATTAGCCAATCCCAAAGAAAAGAATTTAGACCCTTCGGTCTACGTCGAAGAGATAACATTCCCAAGTTATTACGAGAAGGAAATTTCCTATATTGAAGCGGAGGGTTGCTGGATGGATCCCATAGTTGAATATCTGAGAGATGACAAATTACCAGAGGATCCGAAAACGGCAAGATTAATCAAACTACGGTCGGCTCGATTCATTATGCAAAATGGGAGGCTGTACAGAAGATCTTACTCTGGACCCCTCTTGAGATGTTTGGGTCCTGAAGGATCGGAGTCAACCCTTGCTGAAGTGCATGAAGGAATTTGTGGTGCTCACATGGGTGGTCGAGCCTTGGCACACAAAATTTTGAGGCTTGGTTTATATTGGCCTAAGCTCCAACATGCATCTATGGAGTATGTTCGCCGATGTAGCAAATGTCAATCCATGCTACAGTGTCTAAACGCCCGGCTGAAACCATGACTTCGATCCTAGATCCCATCCCTTTCGCGATGTGGGGAATTGATATCATGGGCAAATTCACCAAGGTGTCGGGAGGAAGAGAATATCTCATAGTAGCAATAGACTACTTCACCAAGTGGGTTGAGGCTAGCGCCCTTGCAACCATCACTGCAAAAAAGGTGCAGAAGTTCGTACTCGAGTCAATTATATATCGGTTCGGGATGCCAAAAATAACTATGACCGATCATGGCACACAATTCGACTGTCCTCAGTTTGAACAATTTTGTGCAACTTATTCGATTGAGCATCGTATGTCATCAGTGGCATATCCCCAAAGCAATGGTCAGGTAGAGGTTACGAACCGGACACTACTTGAGGGAATAAAGAGAAGACTCGAAGCTGATAAAGCCTAATTGGTTGAAGAATTGCAGAATGTCCTGTGGGCTTACCGAACTACGGTTCGGACACCTACAGGAGAATCTCCTTTTATGCTGGCATACGGATCTGAGGCATTAGCACCTGTGGAAGTAATGGCGGGAACATTACGGGATAGAGAATTAGAAGAAAAAGCGAATGAACAAGGCCTGCTTGATAGCCTTGATTTGTTGGATGAGGTTTGTACAAATGCAATAGCACAAACTCAACATTATCAAAGGAGAATAGCGTCACATTATAATTCCCAAGTAAAAAACCGGCGGTACTCAGTGGGAGAAATGGTATTGAGAAATACCTTAGCTTCAGATCCACGCCATCAAAAGAAATTGGACCCTTCATGGGAAGGACCATATATGGTTATCAAACCGGTAGGTTTGGGAGCTTACAAGATGAAGAACTTGACAACCCAGAAAGAGTTGGATCGTTCGTGGAATGCCAGGCATCTGAAGAAATATTATCCCTAAAGATTATCATTTTCGTTCACGATGTAACAAATTTCAAACTCAATCAATACAATTTTCAGTTTTCAACATACTGTCTTTTGATTGGGGGCATCATACAACACATTCGAGGAGCAGATCCAGCGATAAATAAAAATTTATCGGTTTAAAACCCGAGTGAGTTCCTTCCAGACTTATTGAATTTCTCCGGAAATCTCTAAGTAAAGGCATCGGTTTAAAAACCATGTGAGTCCTTCTACAAGGCATCGACTTAAAACCCGAGTGAGTTCCTTCTCAGACTTATTGAATTTCTCCGGAAATCTTAAAGTAAAGGCATCGGTTTTAAAACCGTGTGGGTTCTTCTACAAGGCATCAGTTTAAAACCCGAGTGAGTTCCTTCTCAGACTTATTGAATTTCTCCGGAAATCTTTAAGTAAAGGCATTGGTTTAAAAACCGTGTGGGTCCTTCTACAAGGCATCGGTTTAAAACCTGAGTGAGTTCCTTCTAAGACTTATTGAATTTCTCCACAACTTTTTATCAAATGCCAACATAGTTGCCTTAGATGTCCGAAGGGTCTTCATCAGGGGATCCCGAACGGTTTCTCCAGCAGGGGCATCAACAATACAACCAACGACGGAGGGAGCCACATCCTCCTTGGAAGACCGAACGGTTTCTTCAGGCAGAGGGAGCGAAGGAGAAACATCAGTAGAAACTGTGGGAATCTGATCTGAAGATTCACCAACAGCAATATCCTTACGTTTAGAAGATTCACCAGATGCAATTGCCTTGCAGGAAGCAACCTTCGTCGGTACTGGGACAATTTTCATACAAGAATTCGCCCTAATAAAGCTCAAATCAATTCTGGGAGGCACTGCAAATACAAAAAGTAGTGTTAGTACGAAGATCCTACAACATACAAAAAAAGGGAAAACCCTAGGTCTCTGTTAAGCATGAGCAGTTCAGAACTTCCTTAATAAGTAAACCCAAAGTATGAATACTGTGGGGTTTACTCAGGGAGAAGAAGAGATGAAGATTCATGACAAAAGACTTACTTTTTCAACTTCTTATCTAAGATGGTGTTGAAGGACAAGAATATGTATATAGCAAAAGAAGACGGAATGTCGTTTTGCAAATCTATCAAACAGAAATAGTTTGTAGATAGCAAGATAAGGGTGAAGTACCATTGAGGGGCTTAAATAGCCTCAAGGTGTGATGCGATGGTTGAAACCCCAAGATAATCAAGGGACAGGATTGAAGAGACGCTTCGAACTCCTCAAACAAAAGGATCAACGGTTAGGGGATAACGGTGCTTCAAATTCAAAATTCGAAGGCTGATCAAAGTTTCCACGTGGAACAATATTCACCTGAAACGAGGATACTATCAACCGTCGCACCACATGAAGTATTAAACTCTTTGGGAGAAGTGATTGGCGTACAAATGCAGGAAAACGTTTAGACTTCGCAATAAGTGGAGGAACGGTTGGGAATAAATGTTCAGAGGAAAATGAACACTTTTCTCCCGAGCGCGTCTCTGTGACATCGCGAACGGTATCTCCAGTTAAAGTACAAGTTACTCTGCAAGATTAACTTATATCATTTACGTCTTGAACTAAAGACGATATTTTAGGATATGAGATGAAGAAGAATTAAGACAATCATTGGAAGAGTTCGAGAAAAAAGATTGATTTCTATTTCATCAATATCATGGAGGGCCAACCTTTAAAAATATATATATATATATATATATATATAGGGGATTTAGGAAAATATACATAAGGGATTTGGTTTCCTATGTTTCTTCTTCATTATCAACCAGGGAGTCTTTCTCAGGATCTCTTTCCGAAGTAGGCTGTGAAGGTTCTTCGGGAAGAGGCGGTGAATCAGCAAGATACTCCTAAATTTTTGGATCCGCAGGAATAGGATCCTCCTCTTCAAAAACTATGAAACCTAGCCCTGACCCTAATCCGGAAACTTTGTTATTTGTAGGTCCAGTGACCCGATGTAAGGCAAGAAGTCATCTTTGGGCCATTTCTGTTGAGGACTTGATGGCTGGATTGGAATCCATGAGTGTTGATGCCAGTGTCCCAATGGTGGAAACCGCACCCGGATGAAGATTGGACTAGTTGATGTTCTTGGAGTGGTCTCTATATTGATTCGAAGGCATTTCTAACTCCTAGGTATGTCACTCTAGGTGTGTGCAAAACCCCTTGATGTTTGGACTTGATCTGAGCCTTCAATTCCCTGTTTTGAAGTTGTTGTCTTGATTGGTCGACTCATTGGTCGATTGGACCAATCGACCAATCAATCGACCAATTGATGCTGTTTTTGAAATTTGAATCCTGTCTCTTCTATTTAAGTCTAATCTCGGGCATAGTCCGCCTCCTCTACCTCCTAAGCCTCTGGAATGAGTTAGAACCCTAATGTAACCCATTCCCTTGCATTCTTTGGTGATTTCTCGCAAAGACTTGAAGAATTCTTCATCTTCCTACAGCAAAGGTATGATTTCACTCACTCTGTCTTCTATCTCTGATTTTCTTTCTTTTATTCTGTTCTTCATTGAGATCAGAAAGATGATGAAGCATTCTTGTAATCATCAATTCTCTGATCTCACCATATTCTTTAAGACTCATGATCATCATCATGATCTTAAACCCTGCCTGTCGAATTCTTGAAAACCTAACCCTAATTCTTTGAAAACCTAACCTGTGTGATTGTCTGGAGAACTTTTGGTAACCTACCTTATGAAAGGGAAATCCTTTTTGGGTGACATTGTGTTAACCTAAAACTTAATCATCTATATTTTCCTCTTTTGATTTGTCTTTGTTCATTCAGATCTCACAATTATTTGTCCAGGGAGCCAAATGGGTGAAACCCTAATTTTCTTGGATCAAACCCAGGAACCCCCTTGTTGATCATGTTAACCCAATTATTATGTTTTCTTTACTAGATCTGAATTCTTTCTTATCCTAGTTCATTATCTTTAATTTTTCTATTTTCCCTCCTAACCTATGTTCAACCTAATTAGGTTAACCTCATGATTTCTAGGTTGTAACTTGAGAACTTGTTTTGATTTATGATTTGATATCCTCTATACCCTAGAATACTACCATGATAATTCCCCTCTGATTTGTATCCTTTTGAACCATCGAATTCGGTTCGGATTCTCAAAATTGATTCTTGCAGGCCACTCGTCGCATTGGTCGACTCATTGGTCGAGTGGTCCAGTAGACCAATCAATCGACCAATGAGTACAGCAACCTCAATCTTGGTCTGTTTCGATTGATTTATGATCTTTTCCTTTATGCATCTTTCCTAACATGTTGTGTGCACTTGTTTAGGACTGTCTTCTCAGGTTTAGTCAAGATCATACTTGATTCTTTAAGATTCCATCCAAGCTAGAAGGTAAGGACAGTTAATTCCTTAACTGCTTTGATTATTTGTTCTCTGGTTTCTACTTTATGAAACTATGAGATTACCTACTGTTATTGTATTTTAATTCTGATCTCCTACTGTGTGGGAACAGTAGCACTTGTTTTATCATTTTTTCATTATTTATGTTATATGAATTACTTATTACTCCTTAATCTGATGTTGCTTTTACATTCTCTTTTATATGATGAACTACTGGTTGTGTATGTCATGACTGATCTGAGAATGTGTTTGATTAAGTTTGGTTTGGGATTGGGAGGTGTCCTTTTGACACTTCTGTCCTTGGACATTATCGGAAATAGTATGGGATATTTCCGGGGTTGCCCATCGACGCTTTCCCGAATCAATGGTTGTCAGATTCGGAAGGGTATTGAGACCGAACGACCCGTGGTAGCAATGGGGATTCACGGGCGCTCAAGACCGGTGAGTTATATCCGTGAGAGGACGGGAATCACATTGTGGGGACCATTTATTGGAGGGTTGCATATGGCTAGACTTGGGCTCATGGGCGCTCGAGACCGGTGAGTTATATCCGTGAGGGGACATGAGATCTTCCCGTTTACCATATGTGGATAACCAATAGGGTTGATGAGTCCGGTGAGTAATATCCGTGACTCTAGTGTGAAGGATACCGGAAAGGATCCCGAGAGGGGAGGAATGGAAGTATCTGGAACTGACTTGATGTAACTAACTAGATGCCTTGCATTGGCTAGGCTTTTCCCTGACATGCGCCAGTACTTATGCCAAATGGTTGTGAGAGAGTGTGTTGACTTAACCCCTACCATGGTTTGTCCGAGAGGGATGCATGACCCATTACCAACCGACTGCCCAAGATACCTTAAATGGTTGAGGGAACCCAAGATATCTTATATGGTTAAGGGTGTGAGCGGACTTTCCTTAAGAAGTACGGTGCTATGACTTAAAGCATGTCTACCATAGAGACCAGCATACATAGAGTTAGATGCATTCATACTTTATCTGTTTCATACTGCATTGCATCATGTTATGTTTTGCCACATGTTATCTATGATGTTATGGATTAACTACCATACTGAGTTTCTTCAAAACTCATTCCTTTTGTATATTTCTTTTTGTTAGATTATCCTGCAGTTATAGATTATCATGACGAGCAGTACAGCGACGCACAAGTTGATGAAGCATATTACATGCAATGTGCTGGCAACGATCAAGATTACTTTGATGATTCCCCGGCGGATCGAGCTGCGCACTACTTTTGAGAACTGCATTGAGGTAGAACGGATTCATTGGATTGACGAAGTCCATACTTATGAAGACGTTATCTATAAACTTGAAGACGTTTGATCTTAGTTTATTTCTTAGTACATTTGTTTCAGTTGTAATTCCTTTTGATTTTCATACTACATTCCGCTATTTTTGGTGAAGTGAGTTTCCGCCTCACTTTACTCCTTTTTTATATCATTGGATATCTGATATCTTTCCGCACTCTGATTATACTGATTATTCATTTTTGTTTTGAACCCTGTTTATAATATTAAAACTTGATTTATTTCCTGTTTATGATTATGTTATTGTATATGTGGGAGGATGATTTCCTCGATACTTGATCTTAGGGGCTGTGGATCACAGTCTCGGGCATGCTAGTTAGGGTACCGGCTGGGAGGATGTGACAAAAACCCAATTTGGGAAGGCCAACTTAAGCTTCCCGAAGATCTCATTCTGACACACCTCTCGAAAAGGAGTTGTATCGAAGGAAGGGTTGGATCCAAGGATTTTTTCCCAGACGTCATTTTTCCCTGCCCGATAAGCTTGAAGGTTGAAGTGGCCCATTAATTTGGTGAAGGGGACGCTATTCAAATACTTCCATATGCATTTCTTCTGAAGATATGGCTTGATATGTTCGGGTTCGTTGGGAACTGCCATTTTCGATAAGCGCTCATTGTCCAAGGACTTAAGCTCAAGGCTCTCGCCAAAGGCAATAGCATCCGTTTAGCTCCGCCTCCGTCGCATCATAGGCACGACATTGGACGAGTCAAGTTCCTTCCTAAGGAATTCAGCTCCTCCTCGTGCTTCTCCTTCAACTCTTCGGCGCCTTCTTCGCCGACGCTGGGCCGCCCTCTTTGGGGCGCGGCCATTCGACCACTCGCTCGGCCTCCATGTGTTGATAAAAGCTCAACACGGCATTCCTAAGAAGACAGAGAGATTATCATAAAATCTTAGAGAAGATTACAGGGCGATTGGCAAAGGATCAAGAGAATTAATACCTTGTGGAGTGACTAACAAGAACGTCATCCTCCAGAGCTTCAAAGGCCTGACGATCGGCAGGCAAAAGACCAAGAGAGCTCCATTCAGCAGCTTTCTCGGGATCCTGAGTTGCCCGATCTGTTCGTGTCAGCGTCCATTGAGGCATGAAGATTTCCTCAGAGTCTTTGTTCCTTTTGGATTTCTTCGGGGCAGAGGCATCTATTGTGTCATGCTTCCTTTTGGATCGAGTAGGAGAGGGGAGGTTTATCTCTTCCACAATTGGTTTTTTCCCTTTCCCTGAAGCGTCAGCTACTGGCTTCATGTTCTTGATACCTTTGTATGAAGGGTCTGGGGGAGGTGCAGAAGATACTTGTTTTGCAATCAAGGCTCGAGGGGACCGCCATTCAGTAGTCACAACAGCCTTGGCTGCTTTTACCCGAAGATTCTCGGGATCCATTCTTGGAGGCTCAGAGCTAAAAGAATTCTCAATATTTTCAAGGAAATAAAGCATGGCGGATAGAGAGCTCACGTCGAGCCAACCCCCAATATTGAAGGATGGAGTTGTATTCCATCTCATATCCATGTATCTCTTGATACCATGGAATTGACTTGATCTTCCCGACAACCACTCTATCTTCTTAGGATAAAGGAAGGACCTAGTTACCCTCAGAGTATGAAGTATACTGCTTCTTGGCGATCGGGAAGTTAAGGTCAGATTGAGGCACTTGGCTGAAGAAATATCGCTTGCGCCACCCTTTGTGATTAGAAGGGCAAGTTCCTTTGGCAAGAATGCTGCCCCTCCAGTCAAGTTCCACTTTGTTGCGCTTAGAAAGCACAACCCAACTAGGAGGATGGGAGATAGAAAGAATGTGAAAATGTACAAAAAGAGTAAGAAAAGGCGTGATGCCAAGTTCAAAACATAATCCCAAGAAGCCGACGATGAGACGCCAGCTATTGGGAAGAAACATTCCGGGACAGATGTCCCAATGATTTAGAATGGCTACAAATAAGGGATTGAAGAAAGGAAAGCGAACTCCACTTTCCAATGCATCTATATACAGGGAAAATTTTGCCTGGAAGGGTCGAATCAACTCTCTCATCTATTTTGGGAGCCCTAAGATGGTATGAAGGAGGAAAGCCAAAACCCTGGATAGCTAAAGGAAGATTTTCCTCATTATAGGAGGAAGCTACAAAATCAGGTCCTCTGGCGGATTTGATGGATTCTTTTGACCGCCAAGAAGACTCGGCAGTCGCCCTAGGAGTCATGGAAGGTCCAGACTTAGGATGCACAGAGTCGGTTCTTTCTTCTACTCTTTGTTGGCTAACTTTTGCGAAGTCACACCAAAGAGAAGTTAAGGTTTTGTTGTCACTATCCGACTGCTCAGAGGGAAGAAAAACAAAGGCTTCATTGCCACTATCGCTTTTATTGGTGCTTGGCACAGGGGAAACCCTATTATCTCCATTACCAAAAGGTCTGATGACAATTTCTAGAGAAAAAGAAACTTGGAGACAGAAAGTAAACTTTGCAAAAAGAACAGTAAACTTAATGATTCACTGAGGCAGAGAGCTTGAGAAAGAAAGAATCGTAAAGGCGCGAAGAAGACGGCAAGGTTTCAAAATTCCAGACAAGAAGAGTGAAACCTACGAAGACAACGAACAGCTTTTAATCACCCGCATGGATGTTTGAGGACATGGACGATCGAGGTTCATTCGGCATCAACGATCAAGATTTGAAGACGGTTCGAAAGTTTGAACTCACGAATCCAAAATAAGTTGTTCAGAAACTGCTATTTTGATTGCGTGAGCCACGACAGTTTCAACTGCAGGAGGATGTGTAGTGGCACCCTCAAAAAGCTCGAGGAAAAAGTGACACTACAACATTAAATGCAAAATGACATTTAAAGGATTATGCAAGACTATTGCTTGACAACAAACCCAGTTAAAAACCAAGCCCTCGGGATCGACCCAACGCTTGGTTTGGGGGGCTCGTGATACGGAGAAAATATGATCGAACTTGGTTCGCTCTTGGTTCAACTTTCGACTCCGGTCGAGACGAAGGGAATCAACTCGTTTGCGAATGAGCTGGGTTTAGGAGGTAGCTTGCTGAAGAAGAAAACTAATTCAGCTATAGGCACACCCTAATCCAATACTTATGGAGGAGGTTAATTAACCTAATGACGGCAGGCAGAATTTGGCGGCTGCCACTTATCCCTTTCAGAAGGATAATCATTAGATAACGATCGGATTATCCTAGGAGTCCTCTACTAGTCCAAACTAGTAGAAGTCTATCACTCAACGGATCTATCTGTTGAGATCCAACGGCTATCCGAAGAAGGCTCATATACATCCAACGAAGAAGATTCGAAGGTACACTCTATATAAACATCACCTCCCCACAAGGGAAGGGGATCAAGAGACACACACTTGAATGTGAAAACTCAGATGCTTACTATCTAAATCGTATTCCAGTTATTCATTCCTTAGCTCTGTGTTCTAGCAGAGTCGTTTGTGATTAAGTTCATCAATTGACTTAGCCTTAGGAGGTGGACTCCCGACCCTCGCGGTTGGGCCACATCTGACGCTTTGTTTTGCAGGTCATTCTCAGGAGATCTAAGGGCTGAGCAAATTTTGGACGCATCAATGGTGATAACCATCCTTACCTTAATTGAGTCGGAATAATACCAAGAATAACCCAAAATTCAGTGTTTGTATCCTAGACAACACATAAGCAACATTAGAGAAGAAAACAATCGAATCGGAGGTCAAACGAAGCAATTCGGGCTAGACTGAGTTGCTATCATATCTTGGTCGACTGGCTGGTAGACTATCAGTCGACTAGAGCAAACAGTAATGGGCAAAAATGGAGATTTGGCCCAAAACTAATCTTTCGGTGCTCCGATCGATCCGAAACTTGGAGGGAATGATTATGGCAATATAAGAACAATATACACTAAGTTTCATCAAGATCCAATGGTCCAATTAGGAATACCCAAATTGAAACCCTAGGTTCTATATGCTAGATTCATACTTTTCAATGAAATTGATTGAAATTGCAAGGGAATTCATAGAATCAATTAAGGGAATGATGAACAATAGATTGGAATCAATTACTAACAAGAAATCAGACCTAGCATACTATAGAAAATCAGTTTTAGGAGATGAAATCATGACGTTATGAAGAAAATCATAAGAATTCAAGGTTAGGGATCATGTATAGGGAACATAGCATTGATAGAGTGCAAATGGGGATTAGGCAAATCAAAAGAGATATTAGAAGAGGTTGTTGCAAGGTTGCAGTACCATCTTCATAGTCTCAACAGCAAGAAAGAGAAGAGGTGAGAGTAGATTAGAGAGTAAGTGAGAGAATACATACCTTGGGGACGAAATTGGAGAAGAAGAATCAAGAATCTTGCACGAGTTCTTCACCAACACCAAAGAGAGACCCAAGAAGAGCCTTCCCACGTCCCAAGAGAGTCCCAACAGTAAATGGGGTGAAAACCACGAAGTTCCACATAAATAGAACCCAAAATGACCAAAAAACCAGATTTTCTCGGGGTAGATTCCCTTGGTCGACTGGCTGGTTGACCGCGATCAACCAGCGATCGACAGAGACAAGAACAACAACTTCGGGTAGGGATTCAGAGGGCTATACGGGGTCAAATTGAGTGGAGTTTTCTCCTACAAGTCAATAAAGAAGTCTAGTGTCCAGAAATACTTTCGGATCGTGCACGGGAGTTTTCAACTAATTCAATCTTCTTCGATGCGCAGACAGGATTGGCCAGACATAGTTCAGCAACTTCGGACAGGGATCCAGAAGGCTATACGGGGTCAAAGTGAGTGGGGTTTTCTCCTACTAGTTAAAAAAGAAGTCTAGTTTTGGGAAATACATTCGGATTGAGCACAACAGTTCATTAGGTCCACCAACTAAGCTCACCTTCTTCAGGCTGCAGATTCAAAACAATCACTGACAATGCATCCAAGTATGGAGCACCCTCAACCATATCCATGGTTTTCGGGTCAAACACCATGTCTTCCATAAAGAGGGCCCACAAGGAAAACTTCCATCATTTCGCGACATGGATCTACACTAAGGGAAAGATCGGACATGACTTCCTAAGGCTTTAAGGTTATAACACTGAAATCAAGGTCCAACTTCAGGGTCTAACATCAAACAAGTCTTTCTTCACGCAAAATAAATAGGGTGCCCCGGGATAGGTTTGGGATGGATTTCACCTTCTCCCCCCTTAAAATAATTTCGTCCTCAAAATTGGGAGAGTACTAGGCTATGGAGATACATCGCTATTACCTTGACTTTCTTCTCCCAAAAATATACGAAAAACAAATAACAATAAATCTTTTGTAAGAAAACAATGGAATAAACCTAACATGCTTTGAAATCAAATCGAGAGTATGATCCTGGCTTCATGAAGACTTCACAAGGATCATGGCGAAGACCAATATGAAGGTAATAAAACCTTAAGAATGAAAGGAGATTGTAGAAGAGATGGTTGCAAGGATGTAGCATCTTCTTCATAGTTTGAATCACAAAGAATAAAACATAGTAAGAGTAGATGAATACAACATAAGGGAGATTACTAATATTTGATTGAAGAACAGGAGACGAAAAGCTTGAAGTCTTGAAACAATTAGAAAGAGTAACAAATCATGAAGATCACGTTTGATTTCCCTTCGAAATCATCATGTGAAGAAATCACAAGGTTATAGAGTGTATGGAGGTCCACTCTAGGACAGCAGGGATAGAAGAATCCGTAATGCGAATGGCTTGAGATCACCTGTAATATCCAACCCTATTCTGACCCTGACCCTAACCCGGATCCAATGTTGTATTTAGGTCCGAAGACCCGAAGCGGTGGTAGAAGAGTCTTATGGACCCTTTTGATTGATAACTATGAGTCGGAGACCAAGCCCATGGACATTGACGATGATACCCCTTGCTTGAGTACATTGTCGGTGTTTAAGGAAAGTCTGCGCATCGGAGATGATTGAATTAGTTGAAGTACCTAATGACCTTCTGTGCACAATCCGAAGGTATTCCCCAAAACTAGACTTCTTGATTGAATTGTAGAAGAAAACCCCACTCAATTTGACCTTGTATAGCCTTCCAAATCCCTGCCTGAAGTTGCTGAACTATACCTGTTTTTCTGCTGAGAAATATTTTGGTCGATCCTCTTTGGTCGATGCCATCGACCAAGGACCATCGACCAAAGTTTCCCATTCAACCAAGTTAATGATTCTTTGGAATATTCCCTATTCTATTTATATTAGCCTCGTGTTTTGAGCCCTATTGCAATCATTTTCACTCCTGAGAACATGGGGGAGCTTCCCAAAGCAACTCCTAGGCTAGTGTGAAGGATACTCCACCAAAACTCATTGTTAATCTTTGTTTCTTGTCTCCATCTAAAACTACAAGGTATGATTCATCATTCCACTCTCTATTCTATCTTTTTCTATTCTTTTCTTTCCCTCCTTTGATGTTGAGACCTTGGAGATGGTGTTGCAACCTTGCAACCATCACTCCAAGTGTCCACTCTTGCTTAACCTATGATCCTCTTAGCTATCTATTGATGATATGCCCCCATCTCAAACCTAGCATATGTATTCATTGATTTTCCTCTTAACATCATGCCATTTTCCACAAAACTGAGTTGTACGGTATGCTATGTGCATGTTTCTCACTAGCACATGATTCTAATCGAATTTCTAAAAGTTCCCCTAGCTAATGCATGCCTTTTCATTACCAATGCAATCAATTCCAATTCATGCTATGATACTTGCCTCTTGAACTTGATAGCTCAATTTGGGGTTTTCTATTTAGACCATTGGATTATGTTGATTTCTTGACTTATAGTGTCCTCTAACTGTTATTAAGCATTCCTCCAAGTTCCTGATTCATCCGAACCCCGGAAAACCAATTTCGGATCAAAACCCCCAAAATCCACTATTCTATCCCGAAGAAGTTTTGGTCGATCCTCTTTGGTCGATGCCATTGACCAAAGTTGTTGCTGACAGCAACCTTAGCCAATTTGACCCGTTTAACATCCGATCTTCCCGATTTCTTCTCTAACTTATTATTGATGTTTATTTAGGGTCTTAACATTTCTTTTGAACCATTTCTTGGTAATTCTCAATTCATCATCAACTCCACCTAAGGTAAGGATGGTTATCTCCATAAACATATAGGCCATAAACTTATGATTTGTGCTTATACTTTATTATAAGTTTGTTATACATGTGTTAGGACAGTAGTATTGCGATTCATACACTCTTGTCATATTAATTTATTATTCTTGATTACTTGTGTCTATGATGAATCATTTCAATATCATGAATTTACTTTTATCATGAGATGTATTGAATGCATGAGAAATGATGAACTTGAATATGTGATTGCCTACGTATAACTTGGGATTGGGGAGTGTCCTATTGACACTTCTATCCTTAGGCATCGGAGGGAATAATATGGGATGTTCTCCGAAGGTGCCTATCGACACTTTCTCGGGTTATTGGATAACATACATAGGATTGTCTACTTGTGTGGCTAGGATTATCCTTGTCGTGTCAGACCCGAATCGGAAGGGCATTGAGACCGAACGACCCGTGGTAGTGTATGGTTTGATGGGCGCTCTAGGCTGGTAGCCAATCCGGTGGGGGACATAAACCATGCTACGGATACCCGAAAGGGGTCATTTATTGGTAGGGTTGCAAATAGCTAGACTTAGGCTCACGGGCGCTCAAGACCGGTAACCAACCCGTGAGAGGACGTGATAGCTTCCAGTTTACTATTTGTGGATGACCAATAGGGTTGATGAGTCCGTAATCTGGGATTATGCTGACTCTAGTGTGAAGGATACCGGAAAGGATCGTCAGGGGTGAGGAATGGACGTATCCGGATCTGACTTGATACGACTGAGTAGATGACTTGCATTGGGCTAGGCTTTACTGTGACATGCGCCAATACTTATACTATACCAAACGGTGATGTGAGAGAGCGATGACCGATTCCCTAACATGGTTAAGAGGACATTACCCAATTACCACAGTCACATACCTCCCAGCCGGTACCCAATCTGGCATACCCGAGAGTGTGATCCACAGCCCGAAGATCAGGTATCGAGTAATCAACCTCCCACATAAACAATAACATAATCATGAACAATAATATTCGATGTGCGAAAGATAAACCATAGATCCAAATAAGGAAAGAATGAATCATATATAAATCAGAGTACTAAATATAATCAGAGTGTCTAAATCAGATGAGTAAAGTGAGGCGAAATCCCACTCTACAACCAGCGGAAAAGTAGTTCTGAAAGAGAAGAAACATGATAGAATCTAATCCCAATAGCAGGTACAAAAGGTAACTAAATTGTTCTCAATCTTATAGACAATATCCCTATAAGTATAAATCTCATAAATGGCACAAGGGCGCTTCCACTCTAAGGTCGGACTAAGCATCGTACAGAGCATAACCACTCGCGGGATCTTCAGTGTAATTGTCGTAACCGCAATCACTTTCTTGGAGATATGCCTCTTCTCCTCGCGCTTCTTCATACGAGCAGTCATGATACTCAGAACCTGTAGAATAGTCTAACAAACATTGTACAAAAAGGAATGAGTTTCAAAGAAACTCAGTAAGGCAGTTAAATCCATAATAACATAAATGGCAGGATTACAAAACAAACATATATGCAATGTGGTATGAGACAAACAATGAATGTATGAATCTAACTCTATGTCTGTTGGTCTCTAATGGCATACATGCTTTAAGTCATAGCACCGTACTTCTTTAGGAAAGTCTCATTCACTCATCATCAATTGGTAATGGGTCCTTCATCCCTCAGGAAATTCCATGGCTGGGGTATAGGTCACCACTCTCTCACATCACCATTGGTCTAAGTACCGGCGCATGTCAGGGTAAAGCCTAGCCAAATGCAAGTCTTCTACTTAGTTACATCAAGTCAGATCCAGATACGTCCATTCCTCGCCCCTGACGATCCTTTCCGGTATCCTTCACACTAGAGTCCTCATAGTCCCTGACTACGGACTCATCAACCCTATTGGTTATCCACATATGGTAAACGGGAAGCTCTCACGTCCCCTCACGGGTTGGTTACCGGTCTTGAGCGCCCGTGAGCCCAAGTCTATCCATATGCAACCCTACCAATAAATGGCCCCCACAATGTGATTCCTGTCCTCTCACGGGTTGGTTACCGGTCTTGAGCGCCCATGAATCCCCATTGCTACCATGGGTCGTTCGGTCTCAATACCCCTTCAATTAGGGTCTGACATAATGGGACATCCTAGCCAAACACTACTAGACAATCCTAAATATGTCATCCAACAGTTTAGGAAGGTGTCTAGAGGGCATCTCCGGAAACATCCCATAATATTCCCGTAGTAGTCCTAGGACAGAAGTGTCAAAAGGACACCTCTCCTTTCCAAACCATAATTAAGCATACACAAGCATCAATTCATAACATCCCATATATGGTAACTTCATATATGGAAAGAAATCAATAATTACAATCAACTTGTATATAACTGGTAAGTAAATCATACATGAGTCAATTTAATATAAACAAGTAATGCTACTGATATCAAGACAGTACCACAGTAGTATAACATTATAAGAATCTAATTAAAGAAATAAATTAACAAGATTCAAATATAGAAACTAAGATATGCAAATTTATGTTGTTACAGAAGTAACCATCCTTACCTTTTATAACTTGCAAATGAATCCTAAGAAATCAAGATCTTGACAAACTTGAGAAGAAGGTCCTAAACAAGTGTATACAACATATTAGGAAAGATCCCTAACAGAAAAGATATCAAAACATCCAAAACAGACCAAATCTGGAGTTGCTGTACTCATTGGTCGATTGGATTGGTCTACTGTCCCAGTCGACCAATTAGTCGACCAATGGAGACAGTGGCCTACAAAATCAAAGTTTTAAGAATAAAGAACCGAATTTGGTGGTTCAAAAGGATACTAAACAAGGGGTAAACTACATTGGTAGTATCCTAACATATAGAGGACCTCAAAACACTAATCGAATCAAATTTTCAAGTTACAAATTAGGAAACAAAAAGTTACCATAATTAGATCAATCATGGTTCTAGAAGAATTCAAGATAGAAATCATAGACAAGAACAATAAGAATGAATCATTGATTCAGATAAAGATATCATGGAAGGCATACTTAGATCTTCAAGAAAATAGACCTAAGAGCATAAATCTAAATAAGGAAACAAAACCTACCATAGATGTAACTGTCATGATTCTTGAAGAAAGCATGGTATGGTAGAAGAGAAACAACTAGAGATTGATAGATCATGGATCATGTAAAGAAAACACAGCGATTGACTACTAACATGATCAATATAGTAGACAAGATCATGATTTGATCATGATTCCTTCAAAAGCTTGCAATGATCATGGTTAAGATCATCGCATTAGCCATTAATCCTTAGGAAGATCATGAGAGACAAGTTCAGAGATGTTTGCAACAGAGAATGCAGCATCTCCTCTACTGTCTCAACTCAAAAAGGAAAGAAAACAAGGTTAAAGAAGAAGAAGAGAGTGTAAACATACCTTTCTGTGTAAGAACAAGAGTTTTGACGAAGATCCGTCAAGATAAACACCAAGGACGCAAGGGAGATGACTTGCAGAGGTCTTTGGTTCGTTCCAAAGAGTTTGGAGGCAGAAAATACAAAGTAGACTCGAGATTGGACTTAAATAGAGCAAACAAGACCTAATTACCAAAGACAGAACCCATTGGTCGAGTGGATTGGTCGACTGGTCCAGTCGACCAATGAGTCGACCAATCAGTTCAGCAACTTCTAAACAGGAAATTGAAGGCCCAGATCAAATCCAACCCTAAAGGGGTTTTGCACACATACCAAGTGACTTACCTAATAGGTAGAAATTCCTTCAAACCATAATAGAGAGCACTCCAAGTCCATCAACTAATCCGATCTTCATCAAGATTCAGTTTCCATAAATAGAACCTCATCATCAACACCCATGGATTCAAAGCCAGACACCAAGTCCTCCACTGGGATGGCCCAAAGCTGACTTCTTACTTTACTTCGGGTCACTGGACCTACAAATAACAAAGTTTCCGGGTCAAGGTTAGGGCTGGGTTTCACAACCACGGCATTCCCAAGATACGGAATGGGTTGAGGGAGAGTGACTGACAACCCAAAGAAGTACGGTGCTATGACTTAAAGCATGTTACCGTAGAGACTAGCATTCATAGAGTTAGGATCATATTTGCATCATATGTCTCATATCATATTGCATTATGTTATGTTTTGAATCTTTATGATTTTAAATTATTGAATAACTACCTTGTTGAGTTCTTCGAACTCATTCCTTTTGTACAAATGTTTTTAGATTATTCTGCAGGTACCGGAGATTCTAATGGCTCCTTCTTCAAGACGGACTTTGATCCTGCATACTACCCTCCGGGTGGTAGCTTCAGTGAAGATCAGAGTTTTGGTGCCGAAGTGGATTACTCTTCGTACCGAGTGTGAGCCACACCAAGATCGTGATCGAGTGATCAACCTCCCACATAAACAATAACATAATCATGAACAATCATAACATGAGTGCGGAAGATAAATCATAGATCCAATAAAGAAGAATGAATCATAAATATCGAATACTAAATATAATCGAGTATCAAAGATAAGTACAGGCAAAATCCCACTTTACAACCGGAAGTAGCTCTAAAGAATAAACTAGACAAAACTTAATCCCGAACAGTACATTGGGTAACTAAATTGTTCTCCACTTTATAGACAACATCCTTGTAAATGTAAATCTCATAATAGCACAAGCGCTTCCACTCAATGGTCGGACTAAGCATCATACGGAGCATAACCACCCGCGGAATCTTCGAGTAATTGTGGTAACCGCAATCACCTTCCCGGAGATATGTCTCTTCGCCTTGCGCTTCTTCATAGGGACCGTCATAGTACTCGCACTGCGGATAGTCTAACAACATTGTACAATAAAGGAATGAGTTTCAAAGAAACTCGGAAGGGCGTTAAAATCCATAATAACATAAATGGCAGGATTCCGAACAATCATGAATGCAATATGATATGAGACAAACAATGAATGAATGAATCTAACTCTATGTATGCTGGTCTCTATTGGCAGACATGCTTTAAGTCATAACACCGTACTTCTTTAGGAAAGTCCACTCACATCCTCAACCCTTTAAGATATCTTGGATTCTCTCACGGATCATTTCACCGGTCTCGAGCAGCCGATTGGTAATGGGTCCTTCATCCCTCAGGACAAACCTTGGCAGGGGGTTAAGTCAACACACTCTCTCACAACCATTTGGTATAAGTACTGGCGCATGTCAGGGTAAAACCTAGCCAAATGCAAGTCTTCTACTTAGTTACATCAAGTCGATCCGGATACTTCCATTCCTCGTCCCCGCGATCCTTTCCGGTATCCTTCACACTAGAGTCGGCCGTATCCTTGGCACCGACCAACTCGGACTACGGACTCATCAACCCTATCGATCATCCACATATGGTAAACGGGAAGCTCTCACGTCCTCTCACGGGTTGGTTACCGGTCTTAGCGCCCGTGAGCCCAAGTCTAATCATATGCAACCCTATCAATAAATGGCCCCCACAATGTGATTCCTGTCCTCTCACGGGTTGGTTACCGGTCTTGAGCGCCCATGAATCCCCATTGCTACCACGGGTCGTTCGGTCTCAATACCCCTCCGATTAGGGTCTGACATAATAGGACATCCTAGCCAAACACTACTAGACAATCCTAGATATGTCATCCAACAGTTTAGGAAGGTGTCCGAGGGCATCTCCGGAAACATCCCATAATATTCCCGTAGTAGTCCAAGGCGAAGTGTCAAAAGGACACCTCTCCTTTCCAAACCATACTTAAGCATACACATGCATCAATTCATATCATCACATATATGGTAACTTCATATATGGAAAGAAATCAATAATTACAATCATTTGTAATACATTGGTAAGTAAATCATACATGAATCAATTCAACATGAATAAATAATGCTACTGTAATCAAAGTTATGCAACAGTAGTATATCATTGTAAGAATCTAATTTAGGAATCATATCTATGATATTCAAATATAGAAACTAGATTCATGCTATCTATGTAATTAAGGAAATAACCATCCTTACCTTTTATAACTCGCAAAGGAATCCTAAGAAGTCAAGTAAGATCTTGGCAAACTTGAGAAGAAAGTCCTAAACAAGTATATACAACATATTAGGAAAGATCCCTAACAGAAAAGATATCAAAACATCCGAAAGCACCAAACTGAGTTGCTGTACTCATTGGTCGAGTGGATTGGTCGAGTGGTCCTCGACCAATCAGTCGACCAATGCAATGGAACCTATAAAATCGAGTTTTAAGATATGAAATCCTTTGGTGGTTCAAAAGGGTACTAATCAAGGGGTAGACTACATCGTAGTATTCTAACAAATAGGGGACCTCAAAACACTAATCAAATCAAGGTATCAAGATCCAAATTAGGAAACAAAAAGTTACCATAATTAAATCAACCATGGATCTTGATGAATTTGAAATAGAAAACAAAGACAAGAACAATAGGAGGATGGATCATTGCTTTCGGTAATGAAAACATGAAAACATAGATAGATCTTCATGGAATAAGGCTTAGAAGCATAAATCTAAATAAGGAAATAAAACCTACCATATATGTAACTACCATGCATCATGAAGAACACATAGTATGGTAGAAGAGAACAACTAGAAATCTATAGATTATGGATCATGGAAAGAAACTCAGTAATTAACTACTAACATGATCAACATAGAAGATCCAAAAGATCGGAATTCGATTAGAGTTTACGGTTAAATCATGGTTTGATCATGATTCCTTCAAAAGCTTGCAATGATCATGGTTAAGATCATTGTTCTAGCCTCAAATCCTTAGGATGATCATGAGAACATGTTCAGAGATGTTTGCAACGAGAATGCAGCATCTCTTCTCTGTCTCAACCCAAAAGGAAAGAAAAACAAAGATGGAGGAGAAGAAGAGAGAGTAGACATACCTTTTGTGCAAAAGAAGAGTTTCGCGAAGATCCGTCAAGAAAACACCAAGGATGCAAGAGAGATGACTTGCGGGTCTTTGGTTCGCTCCGGGGTTTGGAGGCAGCAAATACGAAGTGGACTCGAGATTGGACTTAAATAGAGCAAGAACAACCTAATTGCCAAAGACAGACTCATTGGTCGAGTGGATTGGTCGTCGGCCCCGCCATCCCACCAATGCCGCAGCCAACGGAATTGAAGGTCCGGATCAAACCAATCCTAAAGGGGTTTTGCCACGTCAAGTGACTTACCTAATAGGTAGAAATGCCTTCAAACCAAGATGAGAGCACTCCAAGTCCATCAACTAATTAGATCTTCATCGTTCGCTTTCCATAAATAGAACCTCATCATCAACTTTCATGGATTCAAAGCCAAACACCAAGTCCTCTCCTGGGATGGCCCAAAGCTGACTTCTTACTTTACTTCGGGTCATCGGACCTACAAATAACAAGGTTTCCGGGTCAAGGTTAGGGCTGGGTTTTACACTAGTGCCCCATTTTCCTGGTTTATTATGGAACATTTGGTTATGTAATTAACTTCCTTTGAATTATCTTTTGAAACATGAAATTGTAACTAACTTGTGTATACTTCATTTCCGCTGCTTTGAGAGAATGATTTTCACTTATTCTCTCATCTTTATGATCACACTTACATATTGACATTAACTTTTCCGCACTTTGATTTATTGAATCTTATCTTATTCATGATATCTATTATTAGTTGCTTTTACCTTGATTATTATTTTTCATGATTGTGTTATTGCGTATGTGGGAGGCATTGTCCCTCGATTATGATCATTCCTAAACTTGATCTTTTGGGTTGTGGGTGTGAAATCCAGCCCAAAACCTAAATTAGACACCCTATTTGTTTTGGATGAAGAAGAAGTTGTTTGATGTTTGACCTTGAAGTTGGACCTTGAGTATGGTGTTGATATGTTTAGAAGGTCCTAGGAAGTAAAGTTGGGCCTCTCCCTTAGTGTAGATTCGAAAACCCATAGAAATTGATGATGGAATTCCCTACTTGAAGAGCTTGGTTGATTTAGAAAAGAGAATGCACCTTGATGAAGAGAAGATTGGTTGATGACCTTAGAGCATGGTTAGATATGATTTAAAGCCATTTTCCTATGCTAGGTAAGTTATAGTTGTTGTGTAGAAAATTTCGTTTGATTCCGATAAGAGAAAGGCCCTCAAATCCCTATTTTAGGCTATGCTGTTAGCCTGGGTCAAGTGGGCCATGCTACCCACCCACTCGACCCAAGCAAACAGAATTCGAGTAGAATCTTCTGTTTAGGTCTTTATTGCTATATATACCTCATAACTTCGTGTTTTTAGTATCCCTAGCCTCCAAAACACCTAGAGAACGAAGGAAACTCATCTCCAAGCCTCCTTTGGTGTAGAAGAAGATCTACATTCAACTCTCAAGCTTTCTCTCTCTTGTTCTTCAATCAAAGGTTAGTATTCAATCTATTATGCTATTGATTCATTCTTACTATGATCATTCTCTTCTCTGATATGAGATTATGAGGAAGATATTATGAGGAAGATATTGCATCTCTATAATAATATCTTCTACAATCTCTTCTCATTCTATATGCTATGATTTCATATTCATTCTCTACATGATTTTCATGATTTCTTCTTAAACTATGATCATGTTCTTATTTCGATTTCTTCTAGCATATTAGATGCATCTCTATGATCATTCTTACTCTTGATTTACTGTATTCATATACTAGAATGAGGTCTCATCATCTCTAGTTCATCTCTTTCATTCATAGCTTGTTTTCAATGAAAACCATGTTGTTTTCCAAATTAGAAAGTCTTGTTTTCCAAAATAGAAACTATGATTCTAAATTAGTAAGTAATGGTTTTAATGGTGGTTTGATGTCTAAATTATGTTTTTTAGTCTTAGACTATTGTGTTAGACATTCCCTCCAAGTTTCGTCGCATTCTGGATTTGTGTAGCATAGGTTTCGGATCAAGATTCTCTTTTTATTTCCGGATTTGCTCTTGGGCAGATTGCCTGGGTCTACTGGAGCACTCAATCCAGCCAATCAACCCGCAAGAACAGCAACTCTGTTTTTCATCCGTTTCGACTCCAATCTTTTGGAATCACTTCTTATGACCTATACATGTTTTGTCAAGCTTGTTTAGGTGATTTTGGATCTGTTCTCTGATTTCTTATTTGAAGACTATAAGTCCGGATTTCGAAGTGAGTATTCCAACTCACAATATGCCTATTTACATGTCTTATTGTATTATGACATTAATGCATGATTTAGCTACTGTTATGTTAATTTCCATTATGGTATGAATGTTGTAAGTACAGTAGGATCTTATTTCCTTATTTACTTTATGTACTTGATCATGAATGAATACTTATTCATGTATGTTTCTTATTCATTTAATCTTGTCTTATTGTACTCTTCTATTTGATGAGATATATGTCATGGATGATATGACTGAATTATGATTGTGATTGTTTAGGTATGATTTGGGATTGGGGAATGTCCTTTTGACATTTCTATCCTTGGACATCATTGGGGATAGTATGGGATATTTCCAATGTTGCCCTTTGACACTTTCCCGGATTATTGGTTGTCATACCTTGGACTTGTCTAGTAGTGTTTGGCTAGGATATTCCCTGTTATATCAGACCCGATTCGGAAGGGTATTGAGACCGAACGACCCGTGGTAGCAATGGGGATTCATGGGCACTCAAGATTGGTAACCAACCCGTGAGGGGACATGAATCACATTGTGGGGGCCATTTATGGGTAGGGTTGCATATGGATAGACTTGGGCTCATGGGCGCTTAAGACCGGTAACCAACCCGTGAGAGGACATGAGAGCTTCCCGTTTACTATATGTGGATGACCTATAGGGTTGATGAGTCCATAGTCTGGGACTATGCTGACTCTAGTGTGAAGGATACCGGAAAGGATTGCCAGGGGTGAGGAATGGACGTATCTGGATCTGAGTTGATATGACTAAGTAGAAGACTTGCATTGGGCTAGGCTTTACCTTGACATGCACCAGTACTTAGACCAATGGTGATGTGATAGAGCGGTGACTTAACCCCCAGCCATGGATTGTCCAAGATGTATGAAGGACCCTTTGCCAACCGATGATGTGTGATTGAGACCTACCCAAAGAAGTATGGTGCTATGACTTAAAGCATGTCTGCTAATAGAGACCAGCATACATATATAGCGTTAGAAGCATATTGTATTTATTGTTTCATATCATTGCATATATGTTTGTTTGTGAATGCATGTGAATATGCTTATTGTGTTTGGATTACTTGCTAAGTTCTTTTGAGCTTACCCTTCGGGGGACTTGTTTTTAGATGACATCGCAGGTACGAAAGAGAACCCATGCCCCAGTACAGAGGACCTTTCCTTATATGGTTCAGCTCCGGATGTCCTTGGACAAGGTAATGAACAGCGAGGCAGCCAACACTTGGATTTGGGATGCACTGACAACTCCTATTGATGGCAGCCGGCATTGTCTTATTCATCGATGGGATCGTGCACTAGATGCTGATCTGAAGCTTCAAGAGCATGACCCTAAAGTGAAGAAGATGAAGACTGAAGAAGAAGAAGAGCCGACTGAAGATGTGAATTAGATTCTCTTGTTTCTTCTAGACTTTTATTTTACTTGTATTAGCTTAGAGCTTGCTTTAGATTTCGATCTACCTTCCGCATATGTTGTGGGGTATATTTCCGCTATACTCTACAGTTGTCTATTGATTTGGTATCTGGGTTATTCCGCACTCGATATTCTTTAGTGATCCTTCTGTGATCCTTTCTTGACTTTTATTGTTAACTTATTAGAATACAATGATTTGTTCTTGCTTTTGATTATGTTATTGTGCTAAATGGATATGATCGTTCCTAAACTTGATCTTTTGGGCTGTGGATCACTCCCCCGGGTAAACCAGATAGGGTATAGGCTGGGTGTATTTGGGCGGGATGTGACAGTGGATCACTCCACCGGGTATTCCAGATAGGGTATCCCCTGGGTGGATGTGACAGAATGGTATCAGAGCCCAAATTTTTGGACAATCATAACCATAGAACATAGTAATGAAAGCAGCCTCGAGTCATAGATCCAGAAGTGATACAAGCCATAACATGATGCAATATGATATGAAACACATGATGCAAGTATGGTTCTAACTTTATGAATGCTGGTCTCTAAGGTAAACATGCTTTAAGTCATAGCACCATACTTCTTTGGGTAGGTCTCAATCACTCAAGCCGATGGGAATTGGGTCCTGAAACCTTCCGGACAACCTTGGCTGGGTTTTCGATCACCGCTCTCTCACATCACCATTTGGTCTAAGTATTGGCGCATGTCAAGGTAAAGCCTAGCCCAATGCAAGTCATCTACTCAGTCATATCATGTCAGATCCAGATACGTTCATTCCTCGTCCCGGGCGATCCTTTCTGGTATCCTTCACACTAGAGTCAACGTAATCCTGGATTACGGACTCATCAACCCTATTGGTCATCCACATTGGTCATCCACAAAAGTAAACAGGAAGCTCTCATGTCCTCTCACGGGTTGGTTACCAGTCTTGAGCGCCCGTGAACCCAAATCTAGCTATTTGCAAGCCTACCAATAAATGGCCCCTTTCAGGTATCCATAGTATGGTTTATGTCCTCTGATGGGGTGGTTATCGGTCAGGAGCACCCATCAAACCATACCCTACCACGGGTCATTCGGTCTCAATGCCCTTTCGATTTGGGTCTAATACGACAAGGATAATCCTAGCCATACAACTAGACAATCCTATGTATGTCATCCAATAACCCGGGAAAGTGTCGATGGACACCATCGGAGAACATCCCATACTATTCCCTCCGATGCCCAAGGACAAAAGCGTCAATAGAACACTCCCCAAACCCAAGTTATACCTAACCAACCACATACTCAAGTCCAACATCTCACATACATTTGATACATCGTCATAATAGAAGTTAAGTTATAATATTGGAATGATTCATCATAAATATAAGTGACAATAATAATTAATCATTATAACAAGAATATATGAAATCACAATACTACTGTTCAAAAGCATGTATAATAGTCCTATGATGTTCAAAAGTAATAAAAAGACCATGTTTACCAAGTTATGAAAATCAAGGGATAAGCACATAGTCTATGTATTTATGGTAATAACCATCCTTACCTTAATCGAGTCGGAATAGTACCATGAATAGCCCAAAAGTCAGTGTTTGTATCCTAGACAACACATAAAGAACATTAGAGAAGAAAACAATCAAATCGGAGGTCAAATGGAGCAATTCGGGCTAGTACAGAGTTGCTGTCATATCTTGGTCGACTGGCTGGTCGACTGTCAGTTGACCAAGCAGTCGACCAGAGCAAACATAAATGGGAAGAAATGGAGATTCGGCCCAAAACTTATCTTCCGGTGCTCCGATCGATCCAAAATTTGGAGGGAATGATTAAGGCAATATAAGAACACTATACACTAAGTTTCATCAAGATCCAACGGTCCAATTAGGAATACCCAAATTGAAACCCTAGGTTCTATATTCTAGAATCATACTTTTCAATGAAATTGAGTGAAATTGCAAGGGAATTCATAGAATCAATTAAGGGAATGATGAACAATAGATTGGAATCAATTACTAACAAGAAATAAGACATAGAATACTATAGAAAATCAGTTTTAGGAGATGAAATCATGATGTTATGAAGAAAATCATAAGAATGCAAGGTTAGGGATCATGTATAGGGAACATAGCATTGATAGAATGCAAATGGGGTTTAGGCAAATCAAAAGAGATATTAGAAGAGGTGGTTGCAAGGTTGCAGCACCATCTTCATAGTTTCAACAGAAAGAAAGGGAAGAGGTGAGAGTAGATTAAAGAGTAAGTGAGAGAATACATACCTTGGGGAAGAAATTGGAGAAGAAGAATCAAGAACCTTGTAGGAGTTCTTCACCCACACCAAAGAGAGACCCAAGAGGAGCCTTCCCACGTCCCAAGAGAGTACCAACAGTAACTGGGGTGAAAACCACGAAGTTCCACATAAATAGAACCCAAAATGACCAAAAAACCAGATTTTCTCAGGCTAGATTCCCTTGGTCGATTGGTTGGTTGAGTGGCTAGTCTACCAGACGAGAACAGCAACTTCGGACAGAGATTCAGAGGGCTATACGGGGTCAAATTGAGTTGAATTTTACAATAAAAGTCAATCAAGAAGTCTAGTTTCCATAAATACTTTTGGATTGTGCACGGGATTTCATTAGGTGCTTCAACTAATTCAATCTTCTTCGATGCGCAGACAGGATTGGCCAGACATAGTTCATCCACTTTGGACAGGGATTCGGAGAGCTATACGGGGTCAAATTAAGTAGATTTTTCTCCTACAAGTTAATCAAGAAGTCTAGTTTTAGGAAATACCTTTGGATCGAGCACGAGAGTTCATTAGGTCCACCAACTAAGCTCACCTTCTTCAGGCTGCAGATTCAAAACAATCACTGACAATGCATCCAAGTATGGAGCACCATCAACCATATCCATGGGTTTCGGGTCTAACACCATGTCTTCCATAAAGAGGGCGCACAAGGAAAACTTCCATAATTTTGGGACATGGATCTACACGACTTCCTAAGACTTTCAAGGTAATAACACTTAAATCAATGTCCAACTTCAGGGTCTAACATCAAACAAGTCTTTCTTCACTCAAAATAAATAGGGTGCCCCGGGATAGGTTTGGGCTGGATTTCACAATACCTATACTCCATGAGGGCGAAGTTAGTGTTAAGTTGAGAGTGGGCGAAGTCTAAGCTGAGTCATAGTGTAAGTTAGTAATTGTTATTCACTTTAGTTACTCCACAGTTCTTTGCTAAGAGTTGGTTGCTTGTCCATTCCTATTGCACTTATCCTCTCTTTGCTTCTCCATCTTCTTCACAAATTCTGGTTCATTGTATTTGGTTTTATCACATGGTATGAGAGCTATGAGGAAGAAGAAAAACATAAATAATACTTTGTTCCAACTTTTTCTCTCACTTGCTTCCTCTGTTTGTTTATTTTCATATTGAATCCCTTGATCTTACTCTTATGATGCCATACTTTATTCTCAAAACTCTGCTGGTCAAAACTGTTGGACTGAATGGGGAAAAAAAGTTCTTCTAATCCTTCTGGATCTATTATATTTAATGTTTTGGGCATGAATTCCCCATCTGAAGGCTAGATGCTTGCACTTTATATGATGCTCTGATTGGTTAGTTGTCCCCTGTAAGCCTTTCCTTCTTGAACCTTTCGTGTAACTTTAAGCCTTTGCCATCCTAAAGGAGCAGGGTCCTCTGTTTTAGAGATTGAAGTAATGATGATGGCATTAATAACTCTAGGCACTCTAGAGCATAAAGAATTCCACAATTGCCTTGTGAGGTCTTCTTTTTGAATCTCCCAGCGGCCAAAGTTTAGATGTCAAATGGCCACATGCTGTTGAGCTTGCTAAAGGAAGCATAGAAAAAAAATTCCATGCTTGGTTTTGTCCCAGTTTGAAAACCAAGTTGGCATTAAAATCTCAATTATGCTAGGTGTCTGCTTACCAATTATGCTTTTCCTCTTCTTTTGTTACTTAGTTGGATGTCTGATATTCATTGGATTGGTCTATAAGTCCAGAATATTATTATAGTGTTTGGGTTTTCTTTCTAGAAAAGGACTGGGAAACCAAAGGAATTGGAGGACTGTGATGGCACAAAATATGGATTTGTCAATTTTGGGAGGCCGAACAAGGATAAAAGTATGGTACTTGTCTTTGTAAGGAAGTTGTGATTTACAATTTTAATCATTTGAGGTGTTGGTTTCTAGAATGACATTAGAAATAAAGTAGTTTTATGATGACAAGGTGTTTCAAGGATCCTCTTGAACTCCTTTATTCTGAAGATTTATAGTGGAGTGCCAATGGTAAGAAAGCACTCGTTTCTATCCTATCATGAGAAAGCCACTTAAATGATTTTTCGTAGGGAGTGTGTGCATGTGTGTTTGTTTTGGGGGGCAAGGGGTCAGTGTTATGGTAGCTAGCCTGATTCACTTAGGCAACTCTTTACACACCAAAACATTTTAGCTCCCAATGCAGCCACTTATATTCTGAAAGATTCTTCTACCTACTTTATCAGAGCATTGCCTGAATGAGTTCTAATGGTTTGGTTGACCAACCAAAGCATTTGTAATCACCAAAAAGTGGTTGAGGGCGAAGGTCTCCACTATTGATTGCATGTCTCAACCCTATGTCCATTCAGTGGTCTACATATATGGTACCTAGGGACTGTCAATGGTTGTAATCTTGGTACGAGCTGTTCATTGGCACTGATGGCTGATCCTTTCCCTCAATGTTGCATCTCTATATTCAGTCCAGTTGTTGTTTGTTTGTTGCTTTATCGTAAGATTTATTTAATTGATCTTAGTCATATGCCCTTGTCATTTACTATTTTGATACTCTTAATATAATTTGAGCTTTATTATGCATAAAATAGTTAATTTTCTTTAAAGATTAGTTATATAATGCTAAAAAAGCGATGTTATTACTATAGCTTTTGTGAATTGTTTGGACATGGAAAATCAGAGATATCGCCTATTGAAGATAATTATGCTGATTATAAGCCACGAATAGGTTTGACTTTCAATTCAGAGAATGAGGCATATGATTTTTACAACCAGTATGGAAGAATAGCTGGTTTCAGTATTAAGAGAGATTATGCACATAAGAGTAAGAAAGACTAGACAATTATAAAATAGAGGAAATTTTCATGTAACAAAGAAGGACATTGTAATAAGGACAACAGAGATAATTGCACAATCAAGTTTCGTGCAGAAACTAGAACTGAATGTCATGCAAGAATGTGTATTTCTAGGTTGGATAATGGGCTTTATGAATGTTGAACTGTCACATCCCCCAGCCGGTACCCTAACTGGCATACCCGGGAGTGTGATTCACAGCCCCGAAGATCAAGTATCGAGGAAATCGTCCTCCCACATATACAATAACATAATCATAAACAGGAAATAATCAAGGTTTAAATATTATAAACAAAAGATTTAAGTCAAGACATGAATAGTCAATATAATCAGAGTGCGGAAAATGATACCAGATGTAGTCACATCAAAAGAAGTAGAGTGAGGCGGAAACTCACTCCACAAAATACAGCGGAACGTAGTTTGTAAGTCTAAAAGGAATTACAACTAAAACAAAGGAAATAAGAAAGATATCTAAACTTAAGAGTCTTCTATCCTATAGATGACATCTTCAAAATAGTGGACTTCATCAATCCAACGGTGCTGTTCCAACTTGATCAACTGAGGGATCATCAGAGTAATCTTGATTGTCGCCAACACCTTGTGTGTAGTACGCTTCATCGGCTTGCACTTCATCGTATTGTCTGTCATAGTAATCAGTACCTGTGGAATAGTCTAACAAGAGATTGTACAAAAAGGAATGAATTTCAAAGAAACTCAGTAAGGTAGTTAATCCATAATAACATAAATAACATGTGGCAGAACATAGCAAGATGCAATGCACTATGAAACAGATAGTGTGTGTATGTATCTAAACTCTATATATCCTTGTCTTTATTGGCAGACATGCTTTAAGTCATAGCTCCGTACTTCTTTAGGAAGGTCTCGCATACGGCTCCTGTTGGTACTGGGTCCAGCATCCCTCGGGACAATCCATGGCTGGGGGTTAAGTCACCGCTCTCTCACATCACCATTTGGTCTAAGTACCGGCGCATGTCAGGGTAAAGCCTAGCCCAATGCAAGTCATCTACTCAGTTACATCAACTCAGGTCTAGATACTTCCATTCCTCTCCTCTCGGGATCCTTTCTGGTATCCTTTCCACTAGAGTCAGCGTATCCAACTCTCTCAAATACGGACTCATCAACCCTATTGGTTATCCACATATGGTAAACGGGAAGCTCTCATGTCCCCTCACGGATCATTTCACTAGTCTTGAGCACCCATGAGCCCAAGTCTAGCCATATGCAACCCTCCAATAAATGGCCCCCACAATGTGATTCCCGTCCTCTCACGGGTTGGTTACTGGTCTTGAGAGCCCATGAATCCCCATTGCTGCCACGGGTCGTTCGGTCTCAATGCCCTTCCGATTCGGGTATGATATAACGGGGACATCCTAGCCAAACACTGCTAGACAGCTTTAGGTATGACAATCAATAATTAGGGAAAGCGTCGATGGGCAACCCCGGATGTAAAACCCAGCCCTAACCTTGACCCGGAAACCTTGTTATTTGTAGGTCTAGTGACCAAGTAAAGTAAAATCGGCTTTGGCCAACCCGTGGAGACTTGGTGTCCGGCTTTGAATCCATGAGAGTTGATGATGAGTTCTTTTATGGACTAATCTTGATGGATGGTTAGTTGATGGCTTGGGTGCTCTCTATCATGGTTTGAGGCATTTCTACCTATTAGGTAGTCCTTGTTTGTGTGCAACCCCCTTTGGTTGGTTTGATCTGGTCTTCAATTCCCTGTTTTGGTTGTTGTCGCTTGTCTTGTTGGTCGGCCCTCTGGTTGTCTTTGGCTTGGTCTTGCTTGCTCTATTTGTCCAATCTCGAGTCTACTTCATATTTTCTGCCTCCAAACTCTTTGGAGCACCAGACCTCTGCGTCATCTCCTTTGCATCCTTGGTGATTTTCTTGACGGATCTTCGTCGAAACTCTTCCTTTTGCATCAAAAGGTATGTCTACACTCTCTTCTTCTCCTCCATCTCTATTTTCTTTCCTTTTTGAGTTGAGACAGTAGAGGAGATGCTGCATTCTCTGTTGCAAACATCTCTGGACTTGTCTCTCATGATCATCCTAAGGATTAATGGCTAGAACAATGATCTTAACCATGATCATTGCAAGCTTTTGAAGGAATCATGATCAAACCATGATCTAGTCTTTGTTTAACTTCGATTTGAATTCGATCTCCTTGGATCTTCTATATTGATCATGTTAGTAGTCAATTGCTGTGTTTTCTTTTCATGATCCATGATCTATCAATCTCTAGTTGTTTCTCTTCTACCTTACCATGTTTTCTTCATGAATGATGATAGTTACATATATGGTAGGTTTTGTTTCCTTATTTAGATTTATGCTTTTAAGCCTAATTCCTTGAAGATCTAAGTATGCTTTTCATGATACCTTTATCTGAAGCAATGATCCATTCTCCTATTGTTCTTGTCTTTGATTTCTATCTTGAATTCTTCAAGATCCATGGTTGATCTAATTATGGTAACTTTTTGTTTCCTAATTTGGATCTTGATGGCTTGATTGGATTAGTGTTTTGAGGTCCCCTTTATGTTAGGATACTACTGATGTAGTTTACCCCTTGATTAGTACCCTTTTGAACCACCAAATTCGGATTTTATATCTTAAAACTCTGTTTTTTAGGCTCTTATGCGTTGGTCGCTGTTGGTCGTTGGACCAGTCAACCAATCCACTCGACCAATGAGTACAACTCCGAATTGGTCTGTGTTGGATGTTTTGGTATCTTTTCTTAGGGATCTTTCCTAATATGTTGTATACACTTGTTTAGGACCTTCTTCTCAAGTTTGCCAAGATCTTACTTGATTTCTTAGGATTCCTTTGCGAGTTATAAAAGGTAAGGATGGTTATTTCCTTAATTACATAGATAGCATGAATCTAGTTTCTATATTTGAATATCATTGATATGTTTCCTTAATTAGATTCTTACAATGATATACTACTGTTGCATAACTTTGATTATAGTAGCATTACTTATTCATATTGAATTGACTCATGTATGATTTACTTACCAATTATATACAAAGTGATTGCAATTATTGATTTCTTTCCATATATGAAGTTACCATATATGTGATGATATGAATTGATGCATGTGTATGCTTAAGTATGGTTTGGAAAGGAGAGGTGTCCTTTTGACACTTCGTCCTTGGACTACTACGGGAATATTATGGGATGTTTCAGAGATGCCCTCTGGACACCTTCCTAAACTGTTGGATGACATATTTAGGACTTTCTAGTAGTGTTTGGCTAGGATGTCCCGTTATGTCAGACCCTAATCGGAGGGGTATTGAGACCGCACGACCCGTGGTAGCAATGGGGATTCATGGGCGCTCAAGACCGGTAACCAACCCGTGAGAGGACAGGAATCACATTGTGGGGGCCATTTATTGGTAGGGTTGCATATGGTTAGACTTGGGCTCACGGGCGCTCAAGACCGGTAACCACCCGTGAGAGGCGTGAGGCTTCCCGTTTACCATATGTGGATGATCAATAGGGTTGATGAGTCCGTAGTCGGGGACTATGAGGACTCTAGTGTGAAGGATACCGGAAAGGATCGTCGGGGACGAGGAATGGACGTATCCGGATCGACTTGATGTAACTAAGTAGAAGACTTGCATTTGGCTAGGTTTTACCCCGACATGCGCCGGTACTTAGACCAATGGTGATGTGAGAGAGTGGTGACCTATACCCCCAGCCATGGAATATCCCGAGGGATGCCGGACCCATTACCAACTGATGATGAGTGATTGGACCTTCCTAAAGAAGTCGGTGCTATGACTTAAAGCATGTCGCTAGAGACCAGCATACATAGAGTTAGATTCATTCATTCATTGCTTGTCTCATATCATATTGCATTTATGTTGTTCGAAATCCGCCATTTATGTTATTATGGATTTAACGCCTTCCGAGTTCTTTGAAACTCATTCCTTTATTGTACAATGTTTGTTAGACTATTCTGCAGTCGAATACTATGACGGTCCCTATGAAGAAGCGCGGCGAAGAGGCATACTTCCAAGAAGGTGATTGCGGTTACAATAATTACTGAAGATCCCGCAGTGGTTATGCTCCGTCGATGCTTAGTCCGACCATTGAGTGGGCGCCCTTGTGCTGTTTATGAGATTTACACTTATAGGGATGTTGTCTATAAAGCGAGACAATTTAGTTACCCATTGTACTTGCTCCTGGGATTAGATTTTGTCTAGTTTATTCTCTTTTAGAGCTACTTTTCCGCTGGTTGTAGAGTGGGATTTTGCCTCACTTTACTTATCTGTTTTTGAAACTCTGATTTTATCTAGTACTCGGATTTATATATGATTCATACTTTCCTTATTGGATCTATGGTTTATCTTCCGCACTTTTATTATGATTGTTCATGATTATGTTATTGTTTATGTGGGAGGTTGATTACTCGATACCTGATCTTCGGGCTGTGGATCACACTCTCGGGTATGCAAGATAGGCTACCGGCTGGGAGGATGTGACACCGGAAACATCCCATACTATTCCCGATAATGTCCAAGGACAGAAGTGTCAAAAGGACACCGCTCTCAATCCCAAATCATACCTAATCAAACACAATCTCAGATCAGACATAACATACACAATCAACAGTTCATCATATACAAGAGAGTATACAGTCATGATCTAATCGTTAAACAATATAGTAATAAGCAATTCACATAAGCTTAAATAATAAAAAGAAAACATAAGCAAGTGCTACTGTTCTCACAGTAGTAAATCAGAAATATAAAGTATAACAACAGTAGGTAAACTCATAGTTTCATAAGGTAGAAACCGGAGAGTATGCAATCTATGTAATTAAAGAATAACTGTCCTTACCTTCTAACTCGAAAAGGAACTTAGGGAATCAAGTAAGACCTTGACTAAACCTGAGAAGAAAGTCTTAAACAAGTGTATACAACATGTTAGGAAACATACATAGAAGGAAAGATATCAAATCAATCAAAACAGACCAAGAATGAGGTTGTTGTACTCATTGGTCAATTGATTGGTCTATTGCCCCAGTCGACCAATGAGTCGACCAACAAAGAAAGTGGCCTTCAAGAATCCGAATTTTTAGAATAAGAAACCGAATTTGGTGGTTCAAAAGGGTACAAAATAAGGGGGAAACTACAATGGCAACATCCTAGTATATAGAGGACATCAAACCACCAACCAAATCAAGTTTCCAAGTTACAACTCAGGAACCAAAAAGTTAACCTAATTAGGTTAAATCATGGATCATGAAGAAAACATAGTATGATCAAGGATAAGGAATTAGATGATGATAGGTTACAATTTTGTAAAGAAAACACATTGATTGGCTATTAACAGGATTAAAACATGGGTTCTTGATTTGACTCAAGAAGCTATGGTTTCACCCTTTTTGGCTCCCATGAAAAGGTTGAGATCACAGGATGAAAGGGAATAAATTGTTGGCCAATAATGACAAGAAAAACATAGAAGATTAACATAAATATTACCCATGAGGTTTCCCTCACATGGGAGGTTACCAAAAGGTTTTCAGAAAGATCATCCAAGGGTTAGGGTTTTAAGAATTTAATTGGCTAGGGTTTCAAAAGTTCAACTGGTTAGGGTTAAGATCATGACGATGATCATATATCTTAAAGAATCGAATGAGATCATGGAATAGATGGTTGCAAGAGTGCAACATGTTCTTCCTGATCTCAACCAAGAACAGATCAAAGAAAATAAAATCAGAGATGGAAGAAAAAGAGAACATAGACATACCTTTGATGCAGGAGGATGAGAATTGCTTGATTTCTTGCGAGATATCAAGCAAGAATGCAAGTGAATTGATTAGAATGGAGTTCTAACTCGTTCCAGAGGCTTAGGAGGCAGATGAGGCGGAGTATTCCCGAGATTAGACTTAAATAGAGTAGCCACGACCTAATTTACAAAAACAGAATCAATTGGTAGATTGATTGGTCGACCAATCAGGACAGCAAGACCAAAACAGGGATTTGAAGGCTCAAATCAAGTCCAAACATAATGGGGTTTTGCACACACCTAAAGTGACATACCTAGTAGGTAGAAATGCCTTCGAACCAATACAGAGAGCACTCCAAGTCCATCAACTAATCCGATCTTCAACAGGGTGCAGTTTCCATAAATGGAACACTGACATCAACACTCAAGGATTTCAATCCAACCACCAAGTCTTCTACTGAGATGGCCCAAAGCTGACTTCTTGCCTTACTTCGGGTTGTTGGACCTACAAACAACAGGGTTTCCGGGTCAAGGTTAGGGCTGGGTTTCACATGAACTTTTGATGATAATCAAAATCATTACTTCATACACCTGCTACTACTCATTTAATGCGATCTCAATGGAAAATCACAGATGTCTCTACACATGCAATAGATATGGCTGATGACTCTGGTATCAAGACCAAAGCAAATTATGATCTTCTGAGTAAGCAAGTAGGGGGTAAAGAAAACCTAGGTTATACCAGGGAAGATATACAAAATTATCATTGAACTAAACACCAACGACATTTGGCTTATGGTGAAGCTGGGAGTTTATTAGCATATTTTCAAAAGCAGACAAGGCTTAACCCATCATTTATATATGATTTGCAATTAAATAATGAAGAACAAATAACAAACATATTTTGGGCAGACCCAATAATGATCATTGATTATGTAGTATTTGGCGACATTGTTGTATTTGATACAACATTTTGCACTAATAAAGAGTGCAGGCCATTTGGTATTTTTGTGGGGCTCAATCATCATAAAGGGAGACTATATTTGGAGCAACATTGCTATATGATGAGATAGCTAAGTCTTTCAAATGGTTGTTTGAGGCATTCTTGAAAGCAAATTGTCAAAAGAAACCCATAACTATTTTTATTGATCAAGATGCAGCAATGTCGAAAGCTATAAGTGAAGTCTTACCTAAGACATGGCATGGATTGTGTACATGGCACATAATGCAAAATGGGGTTACACACCTAATGAAGAATGGATCATCCTTTTTTAAGGATTTTACAAAGTGTACTTATGGTTATAAAGTTGAAGAAGAGTTTGAAAATGCATGGAAGAAGTTGCAAGATGATTATCAAGTCCAAAATAATTCATCATTAGATCGACTTTATGGAATTAAAGAGAAATGGGCAGCCTGTTACATGAAAAATACTTTCACACTAGGTGTGAGGAGCACACAACTTAGTGAAAGTATTAATGTTGATTTAAAGAGGTATTTGAGACCAAATTTGGATCTAGAACAATTTTTTAATCATTTTGAACGGTTAGTGGAGGATAAACGTGCCAATGAATTGAGTGATGAATATAAAGCAAGGAATACACTTCCTAGGTTGAAATCAAAAGCATCAATCATGGTACAAGCAACAAAAGTTTAGACCCCTAATATATTTGAAAAGTTTGAAGACGAATATAATTGGTTGGGTGCTTGCTCATTAGTGCTTGTAACGGAGATGATGTCTTTAGTGAGTACACAATTCGTTTAAGGGATGAAAATGAGAATCTTATAGAAGGAGAATATACAGTTACATACGATCATAGTGAACATTTGATATTCTTTGTTGTCATGCTTTGAAAGTGTTTGATAAACTAGAAGGAAAGTTTATTTCTGAGAAGTATATTTTAAGAAGATGGACACGGGGAGCAAGAAGTTTTTTGGTGGAGGACAATAAAGGAAAACAAGTCATAGAAGATACTAATTTGAGTCACACACAGCGTTACAAGTTTCTTTGCCAAACATATGTTAAGTTGGCAAGTCATGCCTCCAATTCAAAAAAAGGTTTTGAGATTGCCAAAAAATGAGCAGAACAGTTACGTGTACAACTTGTAGATTTAGTTGAACGTCATCAAAATGTGGAAGCTTTAGGTGAATGCAACTATAGTGAAAATAGAAATTTGGTATTGAAGAAAAAAGAAAGTCAGAAAGGTATTAAGAAAAGGCACAAGGGTTGGGCTGAAAATATGGGTCAAAAAAACAAAAGTAAGAAAAGAGTGAAGTTTAATGAGCAGGTAGAAAGTCAACATTCAGTTGAAATAGATACATCAAAGCAACTATCTTCAGTGGCCACTTGGAATACGCATGACACTCTTCAAGCTATGGAAGACTATCAAGGACCGTTCATGTCACTGCTCCTGGCATGGTTCAATATACTTCTTTAGATATTTTTTTTAAAACATATCTTTTTAATATTAATATCATATTTTCATTGTCACAGATGCAGACATTTTCTTCTTCACAAGAATCAACAACTTATCCGCTTCATCCATCTCAATGATTTCATGGTATGATAGATATATTATCTCATGTTAGGGATTTTTGCTTTGCTCTTCTTTTTATTTATTTTTTTTTTTGTGGGGGGGGGGGGGGGGTGGGGTGGGGGTGGGTATGATTCTTATTAATACAGATTTGTTAGGATAGCATCTTCATGGCTTCATTATATTTGTAATGACTGTAAAGCTCAATAATAAGATTCTATTTCATTGTCATTGTTTTTGTATCTTTAATTCCACATATTTGTTGTGTTTAATACTTATACCCGATTTAGAAACTTGAGTTGGATACGATATGCAATCCATGGTTATGGTTTTTATTACAAATTGTTCTTTGGATGGATCTAACATGTTTGTTTTTTAGGTGAATCCTTAGCTCAACTGGAAGAGCACCTAGATATTATCTAGGTTATGATGGTTCAATCCCATCAAGGTTCATAGTTTTCTCTACACAGGTTCATAGTGCCTCTTGAATGCATTTCCAAGGGCAACTAATAATGATAGTTCATCATTGTATATACTGTGATTAGAACTACAAGAAAGTGCATTTGGGTTCACAGCCTTGGATTCTCGAAGTATCTCTTAAAGCATGAAGTTGGTTTCTTGTTGTGTCGTCCATGCACAGCTCAAGATTCATTCCACAGATAGTGTCCTTTGTCACTGATGGTCAAAAAGTGCTAGAATTCATGCTCAAGGATTTGCCCAGAAGAAGGTTATCCACAGTACTTCTTATGCAGGATGAGAATGGTCTAGATTGTTTGTACCCTTCACCTCCTTGTCAAGCGTAAAAAGGTAGGGAAGAGAAAAGGGAGAGAAATGATGGTGAAGTGGCCAGGGAAGAAAGGTTGAGACAACCAAATGAATTGTATGGATAAATTATCTCTCCTCCACTTAAGGGTCAATAGGGTCCTAGCTGGAGTTCCACCCCACCCTTGCAGCTTAGAGAATGTTTTCCCATAAAAAATAAGAACCAATTTCATGGTTTCACGAGTACGAACTAGGAAAAGAATGCTGGAAAGGAAATTTGACATGCCCTGCTTTGTTGTACTGCATTTTGCATACGGGCGCTTTGCATTCTATTAATGAAACATATGGTGCTGATTGCTGCTTTTCTCTCTTGTATGTCATTAATTTTGTTGGTAAGCAAATGCAATATGTTATTCTGCTCAGAATGTATGGTTGGATGTGAAGTACTGTAAAATTATATGTTTCAAGAATTGAAGATCAATATTGATATGGAGAAAATATAACCGAACCCGGTTCAACCTTGGTTCGATCCTTGATCCCAGTCGAGACGAAAGGAATCAACTAGCTTCCGAGTGAGCCGAGTCCAAAAGGTAGCTTGCTGAGGAGGTAAACTAACTCCATAACAAGCACGCCCTAATCCTATATGATCAAAATGGACTAATCATCAAAAAGACGGGTAGCAGCATTTGCGGCTGGTGCTTATCGCTATTATATAGATAACTACCATATAACGATCGTATTATCAAAGGAGTCATCTACTAGTCCAACCTAGTACGGATCTATCACTCAACGGATCTACCCGTTAAGATCAAACGACTATTCGAAGAAGGCTCAAATACATCCAATGAAGGAGATTCGAAGGTACACTCTATATAAGACATCACCTACCCAAAAAAAAAAAAAAGAGGACACATACAATCTGAATCATATTATGATTATTCATTCCTTAGCTATGTTCTTAAACAGAGCCATTTGTGATTAAGTTCATCAACTGACTTAGCCTTCAGAGGTGGACTCCTGATCCCAATGGTCAAGCCACATTTGACGTTCGTTTTTGTAGGTCATCCCGAGGAGATCTAAGGGCTGAGTAGATTTTGGACACATCATTTGGCATCGTCTATGGGAAACGCTTCAGAAAGCCATGGTTACTAGATCATCGGCAGCGGCTGTTGCGGCCCAGCAAGATGCTGGCGTTCAAATTTTTGGAGCAAATAATCCAGATATCCCTGAGGGAAGTCGACCCCTTGAAGTTCGGGAAGATGGTGGTCAGGGAGGTTATAATCCTCCAGATCCACTCCAGTATCAACTGGATCAACTGAAACTCCAGTTATTGGAGGTGAGTCAGACGCTTCGTACGTTGACCAGGTAGGTGGTGGCCCCACAAGCACCTGATCAACGTGATGCTAGAAGGCACGCATTACAAAGGGAGCAAAGACTGATCGATGATCAGAATGTTGGTCAGAATTTCCGGGAAGGCGACCGGAGGCGAGAAAGATAACCTAGTAGAACTAGAGAACTCCCTAGGAGAGATGATAGGGTTGAAGGACCGCAAGGAAGCACAACGATTCAAATACGAGGTTGGGAGAAGGAGTACTAACTCACTCACCAACTGTTAGGCATGCGGTTCGGGAGAATGATCATGTCGTCGGAGATTGATCAGCGCATATTGGTCAAGAATTGGCCCATATTAATCAAAAACTCGGACAATTGGCGACGAGAGAGAGAATGACTGATGATATCTATTTGGTTATTCAAAAAACTTCGTTTGCCGAGGCCATTGCCGGATATCAGTTTCCTCATAATTTCCGTTTGCCAACCTTTTCCACGTTCGATGGTCTGGAAGATCCCATCGCTCATTTCAGTTACTATCAGCAAACGATGGCTGTTGCGGGTAATTCCAATGAAATCCTTTGCAAGGTTTTCGGTTCATCCTTGACTGGATCACCACATAAATGGTTTTCGAATCTCCCGTCGAGAAGGATCATAGATTTTGAAGAGTTGGCGCACAAATTCATAGGACGATTCCAAAGCGGAATCCAATTAAAAAAAAAACGAGGAGACCTTGTTCACTATCAGACAAGGGAAAAGTGAATTGATTTGGGAATATCTGAAAAGATTTAACAGGGTCACAATGGAGATAGAGAATCTAGATGAACAGGTAGCTAAAACTTCTTTGTTCACTGGACTCACTAACCGACGGCTCTTGGAGTTACTACTCCAATACATGCCTACCACTTATGCTGAACTAGGTGCAAAGGTGTCAGAAAGAGGTAGAGGTGACGGAGATCCTGGATGCACTCCAGGGGGACAGTAAAGCCTCTACAAAAGAACAAAAGGCCCCTGAGAACAAATAGAGGCTGAAGCAAAATGTTCGTGATCGAGTTGGAAAGCCTCACCAAGCATGGCGGCAAAGATCTCCCGGTAAAAGTTAGTATACTCCATTAAATACTCCTCGGGCTGATATTTTAAATATTATCAAGAAATAGAATATTTTGAAATGGCCTCCATCCAAAGCTTCCCATGAAGCCTGGTGGGGAGCAGGATAGAGAAAGTTATTGTCGTTTCCACAAGGATTACGGTCACTGTCACATCCTCCCAGCCGGTACCCTATCTGGCATACCCGAGAGTGTGATCCACAGCCCTAAAGATCAAGTTTAGGAACAATCATATCCATTTCGCACAATAACATAATCAAAAGCAAGAACAAATCATAATGTTCAAGTAATTTATAATAAAAGTCAAGAAGGATCTCAAGGATCCTATAGTATCGAGTGGCGATACAAGTACCAATCAAGCAACGAGAGTATGCGGATATACCCTCAACCTGCGGGGTAGTCTCTATGCTCTGCTAATCGTGTAAGATAGTCTAGAGAACGGAATCTATCCCTCTTCGTCGCTCTTCTTGTTCTTCGGTCTTCTCTTCTTCACCTTGGCTTCCTCTCGGGCCGTCATACAACCGTGGGGCTACGCGTTGCCGGTGGTTTCGAAGACTCGAAGCAGTTATCCTACCTTCTGGGCAACCTCGATGCAATGCATATGACAGTAATGTATGTATGCATCTAAACTCTATGTATGCTGGTCTCTATGGCTGCTTTAAGTCTGCACCGTACTTCTTTGGGTGGTCCGCTCCTCCTCAACCATTTAGATATCTTGGATTCCCTCCAACCATTTAAGATATCTCGGGCGACCGATTGGTTGGGTCCGCATCCTTCTCGGACATTTCCATGGTGGGTTAGTCAACACACTCTCTCACACCGTTTGGCATGTCCGGCGCATGTCGGGGCCTAGCCCTGCAGTCATCTAGTCGTTATATCAACTCGGTTCCGATCGTCCATTCCTCGTCCCCGCGATCCTTTCCGGTATCCTTCGCACTAGAGTCGGCGTATCCTATGGCACCGACCAACTCGGCTACGGACTCATCAACCCTATTGGTTATCCCATTGGTCGGAGCTCTCTGTCCTCTCACGGATATAACTCACCGGTCTCGGCGCCCATGAGCCCAAGTCTAGCCATATGCAACCCTCCATTGGCCCCCACTGTGATTCCCGTCCTCTCACGGGTTGGTTACCGGTCTTGGCGCCCGTGATCCCCATTGCTACCACGGGTCGTTCGGTCTCATACCCTTCCGATCGGGTCTGATATCGGGGTATATCCTAGCCAAACACCCTAGACATCCCTGGTTGCAACCATTGATTCGGGAAGTGTCGATGGGCAACCCCGAACATCCCATACTATTTCCGTTGTCCGGCGGTGTCGGACACTTCCCAATCCCACCACTTAAGCACACATTCTCGGATCGGTCATGACATACACAACCGTAGTTCATCATATAAAGAGATGTAAAGCAACATCTTGCGGATGTAATTCATATACATAAACAATGAAAAGATGATATTAAGTGCTCTGTTCCCCGGGGAGATCGTTAATACAATACGTAGGTAATCTCATAGTTTCATAAAGTAGAACCAGAGAACAGCAATCTATGTAGTTAAGGAATCAACTGTCCTTACCGATCATCGCGAAGATAATCCAAGATCAAGAGAGACACCAAACATGGCAAATAAACCCCTCAGCATAGATACAACATTAGGAAAGATACCTAAGATCGAGAGCAACGAATCAAATCGGCGAATTGAAGCTCCGACTTCATTGGTCGATTGCCTTGGTCTTCGACCCGGCGCCAATCGTCGACCAATCGAGTCGGCGGAATGTGCTGTTTTGCCCTAACTTCTTCGTTTGAGTCGGATTGATCCGTTCAGGGAACTTCCTAGGATGTATTAGATCATTGGGAAGATAAAATCATCAAGTCATGGTGTGGGTTCTTGACTTGACCCAGACTAGGGTTTCAACCTTTATGGCTCTCATGGGTTATGATCCGGGGGGATGGTTGCAATCAAGACATAATAAGAAATCTTGTTTAGGTTAATAGAAACATTATGGGAAGATAATCATGGTCAAAGATGGGTTCTTGATCTAACCCAAGAAATTGGGTTTCACCCTTATGGTTCCCATAAAGGTTAAGATCACGGGGGGAAGGAATTGATGATTGGCCAATTACAACAAGAAGAATTAGATATTGAATTTAGATCAACCTCCACATTACGCATGAGGTTTCCCTCACTGGGAGGTTACCAGGTTCTCGGATAATCACCCGGGTTAGGGTTTCAAGGATTAGGGTTAGGGTTTTCAAGATTCCATGGCGGGGTTGAGATCATGATGATGATCATAGATCTCAAGGAACAAGATGAGATCATGGACTGGATGGTTGCAAGAGTGCATCATCTTCTTCCTGATCTCAGCCAGACAGATTAAAGAAGAAATCAGAGTGGAGAAGGAAGAGAGTAGACATACCTTTGATGCGAGAGGAGAGTTACTTCAAGTCTTGTGAGAGATCACCAGGAATGCAGGGAATTGATTAGATTAGGGTTCTAACTCATTCCAGAGGCTTAGGAGGCATAGGAGGCGAAGTAATCCCGAGATTTGACTTAAATAGAGGAGACAGGACCAAATTGGTAAATTCGGACACCATTGGTCGATTGGTTGGTCTCTTGGTCCATTCGACCAATGGTCGACCAATCAGGACAGCAGGTTCAAACAGGGATTCGGAGGGCTATACAAGGTCAAATTGAGTGGGTTTTCTTCTACGAGTCAATCAAGAAGTCTAGTTTCCAGAAATACCTTCGGATCAAGAATTGGAGTTTATTTGGTCCACCAACTAGGCTCACCTTCTTCGATGCGCAAGCAGGATTTGCCAGACATAGTTCAGCAACTTCGGACAGGGATTTAGAAGGTTATATGGGGTCAAATTGAGTGGGGTTTTCTCCTGGAAGTCCATTAAGAAGTCTAGTTTCAGGAAATATATTCATATTGGGTACAGGAGTTCATTAGGTATTTCAACTAATTCACCCCTCTTCGGTGCGCAGATTCAAAACTAACACTGACAATGCTTTCAAGTGAGGGGCATCATCGACAGTGTCCATGGGCTTGGGTTCCGACACCAAATCGTCAACCAAAAGGGTCTACAAGCAACAAGCTAAGATCAAATCAAGGTCCAACTTTAAGGTCAAACATTTAAACTAACCCTTCTTTACCCAAAACGGATAGGGTGCCCTGGCTAGGTTTGGGCTGGATTTCACAGTCACTATACAATTATTGCAGACATTTAAAGGCGGATATTGAAAGATTGATATCTCAAGGGCACTTGTCCAATTTCATCAGAGGAAGACGAGCAGAACCGTGAGACACAAATAACAAGAGGGAACGTTCGATTAGTCTAGAACAATCGACGGAGGCTCCTAAATCTAAGAAAGGTAAGGAAGTGATCGATGCCACTCGGTCAACCATACTAACAATATTTGGAGGTCCCGAACCTGAGTCACTCCGGAAGCTGAAAGCCAAATCCAAGTTTGTATGAACTGGAGAAACATAGAAGCGGAAAAGGCCGAATGGTGAGGGTTCGATCACCTTCGGCGAGGAAGATGAAAGAGGCGTCTGTTTACCTCATGATGATGCCATAGTCATCAAGGTAGAAATCACACGCCGAGAAGTGCATAGGGTGTTAGTTGACACCGGGTCTGCTGCAGACCTTTTATCTTATGCAGCCTTTCAAAAGCTTAAAGTGGATGAAGACTTGATGGAGCCGTCATCCACACACCTATATGGCTTTGCGGGATCGTCCGCAATAGTAGAAGGATCGGTATAGCTAGATCTGTCGATTGGAAGCTTCCCCAAAGAGGATACTATTCAGGTAAACTTTTTGGTGGGTCGAGAACTTTCCGCATATAATGTCATTCTTAGAAGGCCATCCTTATCGAAGTTAGGTGTTATAGTTTCAACAAAGCACCTAAAGATAAAAAATTTTACGGAAATGGGAATTGATCAGGTTTCATCTGACCAACGAATATCTCGACAATGCTTTGTAGCATATTTGAAGGATAAGGAGGGCCCAAGAAAGGTAACTATGTTACCAATAGAAGTACGAGATGATCGGGACAAGGCAGAGATGCTAAGGCCCAAGCCAGTCGAGAAGTTGGAACAAATTCAGCTGTATCTCGATAATGAAAAAAGAATTACTTATATCTGGTCTAAGCAACTGGAAGAATTCAAGAAGGAGCTGAAGTCTTTTCTTCAGCAAAATAGCGATGTGTTCGCGTGGTTTGTAGAGGATATGCCGGGAATTGATGGGCAGGTTGCAGAACATAAACTTTGGATAGATCTGAAGGTGAAATCGGTAATTCAAAAGAGGAGAAATTTCTCCATAGAAAAGTATGAAGCCGTTCGGGCTGAGGTTGAGAAACTGAAGAACTCTAGTTTCATTAAACCTATAGAATGCCTAGTATGGTTGGCCAACGTTGTGATGGTCAAGAAGGCAAATGGAAAGTGGAGAATGTGTACAGATACACCAGATCTCAACAAGGCTTGCCCAAAAGATTGTTATCCGTTGCCCAGGATAGATCTTTTGATAGATGCCACGACAGGATATGAAACATTGAGTTTCATGGATGCATACTCAGGATACAACCAGATCCTCATGAACAAGGAGGATGAAAAGTTTACTACTTCCATGACCAATCGCATGAAATTGAATTAGCGGAGGTATTTTCAGTACTACGGAAATACCAAATGAAACTGAATCCGGAAAAGTGCGCCTTCGGAGTCTCGTCGCGCAAGTTCTTGGGCTTTATGGTATCACAAAGAGGTATTGAGGCTAATCTTGCCAAAATACATGCTTTGATCTATATGGAAGCACCCAAGACTGTTCAAGATGTGCAATGCTTAATAGGAAGATTGGTCGCGTTGAACCGGTTCATCTCACAGTCGGGAGAAAAGTGCCGACCTTTTTTCAAAGCACTCAAAGATTTAAGGGGCAGTAAGGAGGCGAAATGGACTGAAGAATGTCGAAAGGCGTTCGAAGATCTGAAGGAAACACTGGGAAGACCACCGCTTCTGTCCCGACCAGAAAAGGGAGAAATTTTGCAACTATACTTAGCAACATTCCCCTCGGCAGTGAGCGAGGTACTCATTCGGGAAAAAGACAAAAAGTAGTGGCCAATCTATTATGTCAGCCACATACTACTCAACGTAGAAACATGGTACTCTCAGATCAAAAACCAGGCCTTGGCTCTTATGATAGTAGCCAGAAAGTACGGCCCTACTTTCAGGCTCATCCAATCGAGGTATTTACTACTTTTCCCCTTTATAAAGTTCTTCGTAAACCTGATTTGTCTGGAAGAATGGTAGCTTGGTTGGTCGAGCTCAGCGAGTTCCAAGTATGCTTTAAGCCTCAAATGGCAATTAAAGCCCAAGCATTGGCCGACTTCGTAGTAGAGACTACTGCACCAATTGAGGAAATTGTCGAACCCATTATTCCGACTGTGTGGGAGGTATACATGGATGGCTCGAGTAATAAGCAATGAGCAAGAGCTGGAATTCTTTTAAAAAGTCCAGCAGGTTTTATTATTCGGTATGCATTACGATTCGCATTCTAAGCAAGTAACAATGAAGCAAAGTATGAGGCTCTAATATCTGGACTTTGTTTGTTGAAAGCAATGGCGATAGCAGAGGTAACTATTTTTAGTGACTCACAGCTTATTGTTAATCAAGTACAAGGGGAGTATGGTGTCAAAGAACCCCGATTGCAAGAATATCAAGAGATTGTGCAAGCATTGTAGAAAGAATTTAGGAATTTGAAAGTATGTCAGATCCCAAGAAAAGAAAATACGATGGCAGACGAGCTATCAAGACTAGCTAATGCCAAGGAAAAATTTAGGAATCTGAAAGTATGTCAGATCCCAAGGGGGTAAACTTTTGGTCCCTAATTTGTAACCTGGGAACTTGATTCAATTAGTGGTTTGATGCCCTCTATATACTAAAATGCTGCCATTAAAGTTTCCCCCTTATTTTGTACCCTTTTGAACCACCAATAGTTCTATTTTCCCAAAATTCGGATTCTTGAAGGCCACTGTCTTGGTTGGTCGACTCATTGGTCGACTGGGGCAGTAGACCAATCCAATCGACCAATGCGTACAACAACCTCATTCTTGGTCTGTTTTGATTGTTTTGATATCTTTCCTTCTAGGTATCTTTCCTAACATGTTGTATACACTTGTTTAAGACTTTCTTCGCAGGTTTAGTCAAGGTCTTACTTGATTCCCTAAGATTCCTTTGCGAGTTATAAGGTAAGGACAGTTATTTCCTTAATTACATATATCTCATACTCTCTGGTTTCTACCTTATGAAACTATGAGTTCGTTTACCATTCTTATAGTTTATATTTCTGATGTACTACTGTAACTACAGTAGTACTTCACATAGATTTTCCTTTTTATTATTTAAGCTTATATGAATTGCTTATTCTATATTGTTTAACGATTAGCTCATGCTTTTACGTTCTCTTTTATATAATGAATTGTTGGTTGTATATGCATTGACTGATTTGAGAATGTGTTTGACTAGGTATGGTTTGGGATTGGGAAGTGTCCTTTTGATGCTTCTGTCCTTGGACATCGGAGGGAATAGTATGGGATGTTCTCCGAAGATGCCCATCGACGCTTTCCTGAATCATTGGTTGTCATACCTAGGGCTGTCTAGCATTGTTTGGATAGGATGTCCCCATTATATAAGACCCGATTCGGAAGGGTATTGAGACAGAATGACCCGTGGTAGCAATGTGATTCACGGGCGCTCAAGACCGGTAACCAACCCGTGAGAGGACGAGAATCATATTGTGGGGGCCATTTATTGGAGGGTTGCATATGGCTAGACTTGGGCTCATGGGCACTCAAGACCGGTGAAATGATCCGTGAGGGGACATGAGAGCTTCCCGTTTACCATATGTGGATAACCAATAGGGTTGATGAGTCCGTATTTGAGACAGTCGGATACGCTGACTCTAGTGGAAAGGATCCCGAGAGGGGAGGAATGGAAGTATCTAGATCTGAGTTGATGTAACTGAGTAGATGACTTCCATTGGGCTAGGCTTTACCCAGACATGTGCCAGTACTTAGACCAAATGGTGATGTGAGAGAGCGGTGACTTAACCCCAAGCCATGGAATGTCCGAGAGGGATGCCGGACCCACTACCTACCGGAGCCGTACATGTGACCAACCCAAAGAAGTATGGTGCTATGACTTAAAGCATGTCTGCCAATAGAGACCAGCATACATAGAGTTAGATGCATACTTACATTATCTATTTGATACTGCATTGCATCTTGTTATGTTCTGCCACATGTTATTTATGTTGTTAATGGATTAACTACCTTACTAAGTTTCTTCGAAACTCATTCCTTTTTGTACAATCTCTTGTTAGACTATTCTACAAGTATTGATTACTATGACGGACAACACGATGAAGTGCAAGTCGATGAAGCGTACTACACGCAAGGTGTTGGCGACAATCAAGATTACTCTGATGATACCTCAGGCGATGAAGATGCATTCTACGGTTAAAGGCAACGTGGTGTTGGAACATCTCCGTTGAATTGATGAAGTCCACTATTTTGAATATGTCATCTATTGGATAGAAGACTCTTAGTTTAGTTTTTATTCTTATTTCCTTTGTTTTAGTTGTAATTCTTTTTAGACATACATACTACGTTCCGCTGTATTTTGTGGAGTGAGTTTCCGCCTCACTCTACTTCTTTTGATGTGATTACATCTGGTATCATTTTCCGCACTCTGATTATATTAACTATTCATGTCTTGACTTAAATCTTTTGTTTATAATATTTAAACCTTGATTATTTCCTGTTTGTGATTATGTTATTGTATTGTATATGTGGGAGGACGATTTCCTCGATACTTGATCTTTGGGGATGTGGATCACACTCCCAGGTATGCCAATTAGGGTACCGGCTGGGGGGATGTGACATTATATCCGGATCTGGAGGAGGAAAGTTCACCATGTCCTTGGCCCAGGCAGGAAGGGGAAGTCCCAGCTTTACAAACACTTCGGGATGACAATTGGCACGATGGGGAGTCGTGTTGAAATAACGATTTCTCCTTAGTATCGATTACCATACCTCGTTCTCACCGTCCCGATATGCCTGCAAGTTATAAGCGTTCAGCATGTCAACAAAAGACTTACTCTACAAATATTTGAAGATGCAAGCCCTGCGAACATCAGTCAGAAGGGACTCGGGCAAAAGGGTAACAGCTTGCCTTTGGGGCATTGATACAGCTCTAGACCCTTTCGCCCCTGCTAAAAGCTTTCAACTTCCCGCTCCAGCTTTTGGATTTTCTCACTCGCACCATCCAAATCCGAATGAAGACGCTCGTTTTCGGAATTCTTCACTCGGGCAATCTCCCAAGCGTTGTTTCCAAGATGAGCAATCTCAACATCTTTGGCTCTGGATTCTTCCCGAAGCCTGGAAAGCTCATCACTCAGTCTACTGAGTCTAAAGGCTGCTTCCACTTGGTTGTGGAAATTACCAACAAGGCTCCTGCAACAACTCAAGAGTTAGTCAAGAGCAAAAGAAAAAAAAAAATCTTCGAATGAAAGGTAATGAAGAGGAACTTACATCACTAGGGACTTCATAAATTCCCTATCCGGGACCGTAGAGAAGGCTCTGCTCCCGGCAGACATTTGGACAGAAGTGCACCATTCTAGTGCACCAAGTCAGATCTCTTCAGTGACCAGGAAGGTTGGAACACATCATCATTTAACCAAGGGCGCTTCCTAGAAACAAAATCCTCGGCCTCCTTGAAAACCTCCACAGTTGAAGGGTTGGAGGAGGATGCCAAACAAGCACTAGAGTCAGGTTCAGAAGCCCGAACGATGACCGGAGGAACCACATCTTCCTTAGAAGACCGAAAGGTCTTCATCAGGGAGAAGCATCAGCGGAAGCTGTGGGAATCTGAACTGAAGATTCACCAACAACAATCTCCCCGTGTTTAGAAGATTCACATACAACAATCACCTCAGAGGGAACAACCTTCGTCAGCACTGGAGCAGTCTTCTTAGAAGATTTCACCCTAATATTATCGAAGTTAATTCTTGGAGGCACTACAAAGAAAAAGCAAGCATCGTCAGTACAAGAAATTAACCAAAAGTATAGCAGGAAAGGGAAAACCCAAGATTTCTGAAGAACAGACAAAGCAAGGAACTTCTAGAATGAGTAAACCCCAAGTATAACTACTGTGGAGATTACACAGGGAGAAGAAGAAGAAGTTCATGACAAGAGGAGAAAACTCACTTGTTCAGATTCTGATCGAGATATCATATAAGGAAAAGAGTACAGAGGCAGCAAAGGCAAAACACTAGTTTGCAAATTTAGCAGATAAGAATGACTTGCAGATAGTGAGGACAAAGATGAAGCACCCTTGAGAAACTTAAATAGCCACAGGGAGTGATGCGACAGTTGAAAGCCCAAGTTAATCAATGGTTAGGATGGAAGAGACGCTTCAAATTCCGAAAAATGCAGGATCAACAGTCAGGAGATAACGGCACTTCAAATTCAAAACTTGAAAGTTGTCCTCAGTTTCCACGCGGAGCAATGTGCACTTGATACGAGGATACTGCCAAATACCAACCGTCGCACTAGTATTAAATAAGAGGGTATTCCCAATTTCTTGGGAAGAACAATTTTTACGCAAATACGATGAAACGTTTGGGCTTTGTCATAAAGAGAGAACAGTCGGGAGATAAATTGTCAAGAATCAAGAAGGGTTCGGTAAGAACCAAATTAACGCTCCCGAGCATATTCCTCTGATTTCCCAAGTGCCATCTTCAATTAAGGTACAAGTTTCTCTACATAATAGCTTGTCTCTTTCCTAAAACGTCATTTCTATGGAAGGGAACAAAGAAAATTCTTTGAGCAAGTATTATTAGAGCTTTATGGCAATCATTGAAAGAGTTCGAGAAGGAAGGAGGCCAATGTCTATTTCATTATCAACAGGCCGTGGGGGGTCAACCCTTACATAGCTTCCTATTGTTCTTTAACATTTTCGGCCGAAGGATCCTTGTCTGAGGCAGACTTTGGAGGTTCTTCAGGAAGAGGCGGCGAATTATTAAGATACTTCTCAATATATGGATCCGCTGGAATAGGGTCCTCTTCCTCCCAAACCCAGTCGAGAAAAGGCAGCTTAAGCTTCTCAAAGATTTCCTTGTGGCATACACTCCGGAAGGGAGTTGTTTCAAAGGAAGGGTCAGCTTCAAGAATATCTTTCCAGACATCATTCTGCCCCGCTTGGTAAGCTTGAAGGTTGAATTGAGTCATTAGGTTACTGAAGGGAATGTTGTTCAGATACTTCCGAATGCAGTCCCTCCGAAGATCTTGTGAAAGATGTTCTGGTTTGCTGGGAACTACCATCTTCTTCAGACGTTCGTTCTCCATGGCTTGAAGCTCGAGTTTATCAGTGCTCGCAGTAGCAAGATTTTTTTGCTTCTTAGCTTCGCGTTCGGTAGCAGCAGCACGAATGATCGACAAGTCCAGATCCTTTTTCAAAGAGTTGATGACCTTGTCATTCTCTTTCTTTGACTCTTCGGCTGCTTTCTTCAGCTTGTCAACCTCAGAATTGGCCTTTACCAAATTCTCTTCACAAGTCTGCAGTAAGGAGCCACTATGACCAACTTTGCTCAATGCTTCCATGTGTTGGCAGAAGCTAAGCACGACATTCCTAGGAAAGCAGGCGAATTATCAAATATCCTAGGAGAATTTTCAAAGCAAGTAGCAAAAAACCAAGAGAAATAATACCTTGTGGAGAGACGAACGAGAGAGTCGTCTGGCAGGGTTTCAAAGGCCTGTCAATCGGCTGGCATAAGGCCAAGAGAGCTCCACTCAGCAGCCTTCTCATGGTCCTGTGTGACTTGGTATGTCACCACCAACGACCATTGAGGGACGAAGACCTCCTCAAAATCTTTATTCTTTTTGGATTTCTTCGTGGCAGAAGCATCGACCTAGTCATGCTTCCTTTTGGCTCGAACGGGAGAGGGGACTTCGACCTCTTCCACCATCGGTCTTTTCCCTCTCCCCGAAACCTTAACCACTGGCTTCAAGTTTCTTATACCCTTATAAGAAGTGTCACATCCACCCAACCGGTACCCCATTTGGCATACCCGAGAATGTGATCCACAGTCCAAGGATCAAGAATCAAGGGACCATGCCTCCCACATACACGATAACATAATCATGAACAATAATAATCAAGGTAAAAGCAACCAATACTAAATATCATGAATAAGATAAGATTCAATAAATCAGAGTGCGGAAAAGTAGATAATGTCAAAGTGTAAATGTGATCATAAAGGTGAGAGAATGTGTGATAATCACCCTCTTAGAGCAGCGGAAATGAAGTATAATCAAGTTAGTTCCAAATCCAAGTATTAAAGATAATCCCAAAATAAGTTAATTACATGACCGAAGGTTCCATAGATACACCAGGGAAATGGGGCACTAGGCTAGGGTTTCTTCTATTCTAATAATGGTCTTCTCTATGGTATGGATGAAGAAAGCCCAGCTCTGCCGCTCCCACACAATCGTGGGGCTAACCCTGGTACGAATAGTAATCTTCCTTGGCACCAACACTCGGATCTTTACAGATGCTACCACCCGGAGGGTAGTATGCGGAATCAAAGTCCATCTCAAAGGGGGTGCCACCATAGTCTTCGGTACCTATAGGATAATCTAAAAACATTTGTACAAAAGGAATGAGTTCGAGAGAACTCAGCAAGGTAGTTATTCCATAATCAAATCATACATATACAAAACATAACATAATGCAATATGATATGAAACATATGATGCAAATATGATTCTAACTCTATGAATGCTAGTCTCTATGGTAGACATGTTGTAAGTCATAGCACCGTACTTCTTTGGGTTGTCAGTCATTCCCCCTCAATCATAAAAGATATCTTGGGTCTGCTCGGGGAAGTTCGGTAAACGCATCTCAAAATCCATGGTTGGGGATTTAGTCACCACTCTCTCACATCACCGTTTGGTATAAGTACTGGCGCATGTCACAGTAAAGCCTAGCCCAATGCAAGTCATCTACTCAGTTGGTCAAGTTAGATCCAAATACGTCCAATCCTCGTCCCCGGCGATCCTTTTCGGTATCCTTCTCACTAGAGTCAGCGTTATCCCAGATTACGGACTCATCAACTCTATTGGTCATCCACAAATAGTAAACAGGAAGCTCTCACGTCCTCTCATGAATTGGTTACCGGTCTTGAGCGCCCATAAGCCCAAGTCTAGCTATTTGCAACCCTACCAATAAATGGCCCCTTTCGGGTATCCGTAGCATGGTTTATGTCCCCTACCGGATTGGCTACCAGCCTAGAGCGCCCATCAAACCATACACTACCACGGGTCCTTTGGTCTCAATGCCCTTCCGATTCGGGTCTGACACGACAAGGATAATCCTAGCCACACAACTAGACAATCTTATATATGTCATCAAATAACCCGGGAAAGTGTCAATAGGCACCATCGGAGAACATCCCATACTATTCCCTCCGATGCCCAAGGATAGAGGTGTCAATAGGACACTCCCCAATCCCAAGTTATACGTAGGCAATCACATATTCAAGTTCATCATCTCTCATGCACCCAATACATCTTCATAATAAAAGTTAAATCATGATATTGAAATGAATCATCATAGACATAAGTAATCAAGATTAATAGTGTAACATGACAAGAGTATAAAGATTTCAATACTACTGTCCTAACACATCTATAACAATCTTATAATGATTAAAAGTAATCAAGAAATTATATTCTTTAATTAAGAACACAATTCATAAGTTGATGACCTGTATGTTTATGGAAATAACCATCCTTACCTTGGGTTGAATTGATGATGAATTGAGAATACCAAGAAATGGTCCAAAAGAATTGTCAAGACCCTAAACAAACATAAATAATAAGTTAGATAAGAAATCGGGAAGATCAGATGTTAATTGGATCAAAACTGGCCCAAGGTTGCTGTCAGCAACAACTTTGGTCGATGGTCTTTGGTCGATGGCATCGACCAAAGAGGATCGACCAAAAACTCTTCGGGACAGAATAGTGGATTTTGGGGGTTTTCATCCGAAATTGGTTTTCCGATGTTCGGCTCAATCTGAAACTTGGAGGAATGCTAAATAACAGTAGTAGGACACTATAAGTCAAGAAAATAACCCAATCCAATGGTCTAAACAAAAAGCCCCAAATTGAGCTTTCAAGTTCAAGTGACAAGCATCATGGTATGATTTGGGATTGATGACATTGACATAGAAATGGCATGAAATAGCTAGAGGAACTTATAGAAATTCGATTGGAGTCATATAATAGTGATAAACACAAACATAGTATACCATACAACTCAATTTTGTACAAAATGACATGATGTTGAGAGGAAAATCAAGAAATACATATGCCATGCTTGAGATGAAGGCATAGCATCAATAGATGGCTAAGAAAGTCATAGGTTAATCATGAGTAGACACTTGGAGTGGTGGTTGCAAGGTTGCAGCACCATCCCCAATGTCTCAACAGCAAGAGAGGAATTGAAAAGAATAGAAAAAGGTAGAATAGAGAGTGGATGATATGGGTAATATATGGTTACTAAAACTCTTATATGGACTGGCTAGTATGGGCTAATAGGGACCGTTAGATCTTGATGGACAATCTAACGGATTTGCCTATATAAAGGATGCTAAGTTCCTCATCTAAACCCAAATGATTATCACATTATTCTCTGCGTTAGTTCAAAGAGGTTATACCATCAAGCCAGTGAATAGGGAGGAGTCTAGAGGAGAGGATCTAACATCAAGTTGATCATAGAATCAACTTCCACCTCAAGTTCGTTCCTAGTGGGAGACAAAAAAATATATATATTTTGTTGCACTTCGTCTCCAATGAATCCTAGAAAGGATACATTCATCATCTTGTGTCATTATCATACTAAGGTGTTTTTAGTCGATTTATGCGATCTTGGATAGAAATATTCTTACACATGTGGTATCAGAGCCTATATAGAATCGATTAAAGACCCATAGGATTGTTGAATGATGAATTTAGGGTTTTAGAATGGAACCTATGAAACTTGTGAATTTTTCTCTTGATTTTTTTCAAAACTGTAGGGTTTTTGGTCAATAATTTTTTTTCTAGAAGGGATCTTGAAAATCCAAAACCACCACTGCGTAGATCTCGAAAAAACAAAGAAATCGATATATTACGAGTCATCATCGGACTTCGGACTCGCCGGCAATCGTTGCCGGAATTCGGCAACGATTTTTTGGTTTTTTTTAATTACTGAGATGCTGACGTGGCAGTTTGACCGAGTCAACGGGTTGGGTTAACACGACCCATTACCCGCCAGAGTGACCCGAATATGAACTCGTCAGGGTCGAACAGGTTGACTGGTTGATCGGTCAACTATCCGACCGAATGGTTTTACTTGGGTGAACCGGTTTATTATTTGGACTTTGACCAAACTCGGTTTTGAGTCAGCGAGTCAACTCGCTGATTTTGGTTAGGTTCAATTTTGATTCGATATAATTTCTGATTTCGATTTGGTTCAATTGCAGTTCGATTCAATTTCTGATTTCAATTCGGTTTAATTTCTGATTTCGATTCAGTTCAATTTCTGATTTCGATTCGATTCAATTTCTGATTTCGGTTCGGTTTGACCTAATAAGATTCTGATTTTATTGGACCGTTTTTATTTGCTGGTTGAACCGGTTTAATAAAATAAATAAATAAATAAAATCAGAATACTATATGTTTAGTATTTTTTATTTCAGACCAAACCGTAATGAATTCTGAAGCGTTCTCTTGGGGTTTTATGTTTTGGATCATTTTGAACACAATGGAACCATTTTGAAGACCCAATTCTACCCCTACATATGTGAAATATGATATATATCATGTTTTCGTTGAGCGGATAATTTGGAATGCTATTTATTTAGTTTTTTTTTTTTTGGCTAAACTGTAAGGAATTTTAAAGCGTTCTCTTGGGGACTTATGTTTTGGACCCTTCTGAACGCAAAGGAACCATTTTGAAGACCCAATTCTACCCCTAAATATGTGAAATAAGATATATATCATGTTTTGGTTGAGCCGATAATTTGGAATGCTATTTATTTAGTATTTTTTTATTTCTGGCTAAACTGTAAGGAATTTTGAAGCGTTTTCTTAGGGACTTATGTTTTGGACCCTTCCGGACAGAATGAAATCATTTTCAGAACCAAATTCCACTTCTATATATATGAAACATGATATGAATATTTATGTTGTGTATGTAACTTCACCATTGGGTGAATTTTTAATATGATTCTTTTATCAAATGTCTTTGTATTGTGAGCATGTTTTATATGATATTATACAATTGTAAGATATACATCATGCATGCCTTATAAAATATTTGATTACTTTTGGTAATCTTGGAATCTTTTTCATACAATATATTAGCATGTGTTGTAATTTTATCGGTACTCTAATTTTTTTCCATTAGGTTTAAAATTACAACTAATATCATGTTGTGAGTAATATAAAGTGTATCATAATATGAGAAAGTTACATGGGCTTGATTGTAGGTGACTGCCAAAGTGGCACTCATAGTTAGGTCTATGGAATATCACTCATATAAGGTAATGAGATGTCTCTTTGTGTCGATGTGTCTTTATACACCTTAAGGTAGTAATTGCGTATTGACATTAAGAGGGATGACACAAACAGCATTTGGTTGAGAGTTGACTGATCTAAGAATTTTATACACCCAAAGGTGGTAAATTTTCGAAGGTTGGAACACTCTCATGGCCGCTAATGTGTAAGAAAGTATCACAACTGTATGTCAAGAATTCTGCCCAAATGTGTTTTCATGATGATATATGTGTAGTCTATAAAGTGATGCACTTATAAGTTATATGTTATCCACATTGTGATAATGAAGTGATGTACCTATAAGTTACATATTAATATGCTAATAAAGTGATGGAGTATCACAACTGTATGTTATGAATTCTGCCCAAAGGTGTTTTCATGATGATATATGTGTACTCTTTAAAGTGATGCACTTATAAGTTATATGTTACCCACATTGTGATAACAAAGCGATGAACCTATAAGTTACATATTAATGTGCTAATAAAGTGATGGATTATCACAACTGTATGTCATGAATTTTGCCCAAAGGTGTTTTCATGATGATATATGTGTACTCTTTAAAGTGATGTACTTATAAGTTATGTGTTACCCACATTGTGATAATAAAGTGATGTACTTATAAGTTACATATTAAAGAGCTAATAAAGTGATTGAGTATCACAGTTGTATGTCATGAATTCTGCCCAAAGGTGTTTTCATGATGATATATGTGTATTCTTTCTAGTGATGTACTTATAAATTGTATATTAAAGCATATTAAAGTGTTCATAAAGTGAGAGAGTATCACAACTGTATGTTATAAATTCTGCCCAAAGGTGTTTTCATGATGGTCACATTTTCTGTCTATAACAATATGATTGTTATTAAGATTTTTATAAAGTCAAACTTCAAGAAATTGTAGATGATGTGTTATAAATAACTACATATTCTTGGTTACTGAGAAACTGATTGATATGACTCATAAGAGTATAGAAGACAAAAGTTGATTTTTTGCAGAGTTGAAAAATAATTGTCTACTTTTATTGCCCATTAAGAAGTCCATCAAGGAACACTTGAAGAATTGTTTACCCATTGAATGTACTGTTTTGAAATTGTTGAATGCAGTAGCACAAAGATACTAAGTCTCATCTAGTGTTGAAATAAGTATATTTCTGTAAGATTTTTTTTATCATAAGGTGTGATGGTTTTGGAGGAGTTAGGGACTATTTCATTAGGATGATTATTTTTTAAGATAAAACTCATGATTTCTAATATTTCTTTTTATTACCCCTACTATTATCCATCTATTATCCATCAATGCCCTTTGCATCCTCTACTGAGTTTGAAATTATAAAGACCAATATTTTTTCCAAGAAGAAACTTTGTTCTTATGAGCATCAATTGTCACATTCACCTAGTTGGTACCCTACCTGGCATACCCGAGTGTGTGATCCACAGCCCCAAAGATCAAGTATCGAGGTAATCAACCTCCCACATAGACAATAACATAATCCTGAACATAAATAATCAATGTACAAAGTATAATCCAGAAGATCTAAATAAGGAAATAATAAATCATATATCATCAGAGTATGAAAGACAACCAAAATGTCTAAATCAATAAGTAAAATGAGGTGGAATCTCACTCTACAACCAGCGGAAAGTAGATCGCAAGTCAAAAGAAAGATTAACTCTGGTTCTAAGATAAGAAAGAAAGATATAACAAACTAAACTAAAGTCTATTATATCTTATAAAGAACGTCTTCATAAACATAGACTTCATCAATGACACTCAGACGTTCCCACTCCATAGTAGGGCTAATCTTGGTAACAAGCAAAACCACTTGAGGAACCTCAATGTAATCTTCATGGTTGCCAGAACCTTGCGTGAAGTACGTCTCTTCAGTTTGTGCTTCCTCATATTGACTTTCATAGTCATCAGTACCTGTAGAGTAATCTAACAAAAGATATTGCACAAAGGAATGAGTTACGAAGAAACCTAGTAAGGCAGTTAATCCATAACAACATAAATAGCAGGATTACAAAGCAAAGTAAAATGCTATATGATATGAAACACATAATGCAATATGATTCTAACTCCATGTATGCTGGTCTCTATTGGCCGACATGCTTTAAGTCATAGCACCGTACTTCTTTAGGAAGGTCTCATCACACAACGCCTTTTGGTAGTGGGTCCAGCATCCCTCGGGACATTCCATGGCTAGGGGTTAAGTCACCGCTCTCTCACATCACCATTGGTCTAAGTACTGGCACATGTCAGGGTCAAAGCCTAGCCAAATGCAAGTCTCCTACTTAGTTACATCAAGTCAGATCCAGATACGTCCATTCCTCGCCCCTAGCGATCCTTTCCGGCATCCTTCGCACTAGAATTCTCATAGTCCTCGACTACGGACTCATCAACCCTATTGGTTATCCACATATGGTAAACGGGAAGCTCTCACGTCCTCTCACTGGTTGGTTACCGGTCTTGAGCGCCCGTGAGCCCAAGTCTAATAATATGCAACCCCTACCAACAAATGGCCTCCACAATGTGATTCATGTCCTCTCATGGATTGGTTACCGGTCTTGAGCGCCCATGAATCCCCATTGCTACCATGGGTCGTTCGGTTCAATAGCCCTCCAATTAGGGTCTGACATAACATGACATCCTAGCCAAATACTACTAGATAGCCCTAAATTTGTCATCCAACAGTTTAGGAAGGTGTCCAAAGGGCATCTCCGGAAACATCCCAAAATATTCCCGTAGTTGTCCAAGGACAGAAGTGTCAAAAGGACACCTCCCCTTTCTAAACCATACTTAATCATTGACAAACATAAATCCATCATATCACATACATGGTAACTTCTTATATGAAAAGAAATCGATAACAACATACAATTTGCATATAATTGGTAAGTAAATCATACAAGAATGAATTGACATAATCAAGTAATGCTACTGTAATCAAGGTAGTTGCATCAGTAGTATATCATTGTAAAAATCTAATTAAGGAAACAAATCAATGATATTAAAATATAGAAACTAGATCATGCAATATATGTAATTAAGGAAATAACCATCCTTACCTTATATAACTCGCAAAGGATCTTAGGGAATCAAGTAAGACCTTGACTAAACTTGGGAAGAAAGTCCTAAACAAGTGTATATAACATATTAGGAAAGATACTAAAAAGGAAAGATATCAAAACATCCAAAACATACCAAATATGAGGTTGTTGTACTCATTGGTTGATTGGATTGGTCTATTGGCTCAGTCGACCAATGAGTCAACCAACAGAGACAGTGGCCTTCAAAAATCAGAGTTTTAGAATATGAAACCAAATTTGGTGGTTCAAAAGGGTACTAAACAAGGGGGAAACTACAATATGGCAGTATACTAGTATATAGAGGACTTCAAAACACTAATCATATCAAGTCTTCAAGTCATAGTTTAGGAAACAAAAACTTACCATAATTAGATCAATCATGGTTCTTGAAGAATTCATAGTAAAAATCATGGACAAGAACAATAGGATGATGGATCACTAGTTGTGATAAAGAAATCATGAAAAGCATGCATAGATCTTCAAGAAAAATAGATCTAACACTGAAGAACATCAATCTATATAAGGAAAGAGAATGAATACAAGCTTTCCTTCAAAAGAGAGTGATTATCTTCATGAAGATTATCCACCAAGCTTTAGATCCTTAGGAAAAGAGAGGGAATGAGTATAGTGATGGTTGCAACAAAGACACAACATCACTACTACTGTCCTCAATCAGAAAAGGAAAGAAAAGTAATGAAGAATTCAAAGACGAAACATAGAAGAGGATGATCACATACCTTTTTGTGTAAAAGAACGAGATTTGACGAAGATCTGTCAAGAAAATCACCAAGGATGCAAGGGAGATGACTTGCAGAGGGCTCTAGTTCGTTCCAAAGAGTTTGCAGGCAGAGAATACGAAGTAGACTCGAGATTGGACTTAAATAGAGCAAGCAAAGACCTAATCAGCAAAATCAGATCCCATTGGTCGATTGGATTGGTCAACTGGCTCAGTCGACCAATCAGAACAGCAAGTCCAAAATAGGGAAATGAAGGCTCAGATCAAATCCAAACATAAAGGGGTTTTGCACACACATTAAGTGACTTACCTAGTAGGTAGAAATGCCTTCGAACCATGCCAGAGAGTACTCCAAGTCTATCAACTAATTCCATCTTCATCAGGGTGCAGTTTCCATAAATGGAACACTGACATCAACTCTCATGGATTCTAAGCCAGCCACCAAGTCTTCCACTGGAATGACCCATAACTGACTTCTTGCTTTACTTCCTGTTGTCGGACCTACAAACAACAGGGTTTCCGGGTAAAGGTTAGGGCCGGGTTTCACATTCTACCCCCCTTAAAGAAATTTCGTCCTCGAAATTGAAAGCGTACTTGGGCTTCCAAAGAGGTCAGGAATTTTCTCTTTTATATCTTCTTCCTTCTCCCAAGAAGCTTCTTCATGGGTATGGTTCTTCCACCAAATCTTCACCAAAGAATGGTGCGATTCCGTAGTTGTTTGTCCTTCTTATCCAGGATTTCGGCCGGTTCTTCATCATAGGTAAGATCAGCACTAAGTCCTTCAGGTGCTTGCTGTAAAATGTGTTCCGGGTTCTCTATGTATTTCTGAAGCATTGAAATATGAAACACATTATGAACTCTAGCAAGAGGCGGAGGTAATGCCAATCGATAAGTAACAGGTCCAACCTTTTCCAGAATCTCAAAAGGTCCAATGAAACGAGGGCTAAGCTTACCCTTAACATTAAATCTCATCACACCCTTCATTGGTGAAACCTTCAAGAAAACTTTCACTCCAACTTGAAATTCTAAATCAGTCCTTCTCTTGTCGCCATAAGATTTTTTTCTTGACTGGGCAGACTTAATCCTTTCTCTGATCATATCAACCATCGCACTCATAGCTTCAATCATTTTAGGACCTAAGACCTTTCTTTCACCCGTCTCAGCCCAGTACAATGGTGTCCTACAAGTATTACCATACAAAGCCTTGAATGATGCCTCGCATATCATTGCTTGATAACTGTTGTTATAGGCAAACTCAACCAAAGCTAAGTTTTCATCCCAATTACCACCCATATCCACAACACAGGATCTGAACATGTCTTCCAAGGTCTGAATTGTTCGCTCAGATTGTCCATCCGACAGTGGGTGATGAGTTGTACTCAAATTCAATTGGGTTCCCAAGGCTTTCTGCAAACTTGTCCAAAACCTTGAGGTAAACCTAGGATCATGATCAGAAACAATACTCATTGGCACTCCATGCAGACGCACCACATTGTCCACATAAAGCCTAGCTAGCTTATCCAGGGTATGAGTGATCTTCATAAGAATAAAGTGGGCTGATTTGGCCAACCTATCAACAATCACCCACACAGTGTCATTGTAATATCCAGCCCTATTCTAACCTTAACCCTAACCCGGATCCACTGTTGTATTTAGGTCCGAAGAACCGAAACGGTGGTAAAAGAGACTTATAGACCCTTTTGATTGATAACTATGAGCCGGAGACCGAGCCCATGGACATTGACGATGATGCCCCTTGCTTGAGTACATTGTCGGTGTTTATGGAAAGTCTACGCATCGGAGAAGCTTGATTTAGTTAATGTACCTAATGACCTCCCGTGCACAATCCGAAGGTATTCCCCGAAACTAGACTTCTTGATTGAATTGTAGAAGAAAACCCCACTCAATTTGACCTTGTATAGCCTTCCAAAACCCTGTGCGAAATTGCTAAACTAAACCTGACTTTTCTATTGATTTATATTTTGGTCGATCCTCTTTGGTCGATGCCATCGACCAAGGACCATCGACCAAAGTTTCCCAGTCAGCCAAGTTAATGATTCTTTGGAATTTTCCTTGTTCCATTTATACTAGCCTCGTGTTTTGAGCCCTATTGCAATCATTTTCACTCCTGAGAACGTGGGGGGAGCTTCCCAAAGACACTCCTAGGCTAGTGTTAAGGATACTCCACCAAAACTCATAGTTAATCCTTATTTCTTGTCTCCATCTACAACTCCAAGGTATGATTCATCATTCCACTCTTTATTATATCTTTTTCTATTCATTTCTTTCCCTCTTTGTTGTTGAGACCTTGGAGATGGTGCTGCAACCTTGCAACCATCACTACAAGTGTCCACTCTTGCTTACCTATGATCCTCTTAGCTATCTATTGATGCTATGCCCCCATCTCAAGCCTAGCATATGTATTCATAGATTTTCCTCTTCCATTTAGTACAAAACTGAGTTGTATGGTATGCTATGTACATGTTTCTCACTAGCATATGATTCTAATCGAATTTCTATAAGTTCCCTTAGCTAATGCATGCCTTTGAATACCAATGCAATCAATTCCAATTCATGCTATGATACTTGTCTCTTGAACTTGATAGCTCAATTTGAGGCTTTCTATTTAGACTATTAGATTATGTTGATTTCTTGATTTATAGTGTCCTCTTACTGTTATTAAACATTCCTCCAAGTTCCGGATTGATCCGAACCCTAGAAAACAAATTCCGGATCAAAACCCCCAAAATCCACTATTCTGTCCCGAAGAAGTTTTGGTCGATGCCATCGACCAAAGACCATCGACCAAAGTTGTTGCTGACAACAACCTTAGCCAGTTTTGACCCGTTTAACATCCGATCTTCCCGATTCTTCTCTAACTTATTATTGATGTTTGTTTAGGGTCTTAGCATTCTTTTGGACCATTTCTTGCTAATTCTCAATTCATCATCAACTCAATCTAAGGTAAGGATGGTTATCTCCATAAACATATAGGCCCTAAACTTATGATTTGTGCTTATACTTAAAGAACATAGTCTCTTGATTTCTTTTAATTATTATAAGACTATTATACATGTGTTAGGACCGTAGTAGTTCGATTCATATACTCTTGTCACATTAATTTATGATTCTTGATTACTTGTGTCTATGATGAATCATTTCAATATTGTGTTTTAACTTTTATTATGAAGATGTATTGTGTGAAATCCCGCCTAATCCTAACCTTGCTATTGTGCCAAATCCATACCTACCATATGCATTATTCGATTTATTCTCTGTCGACTGTCGTATGAGTTGCCTAGTTTTGTTTGGTAGATGTTTACCAAGAAGCTGATCTTTTCTCCCCTCTATTTCTTCTTGTGCCTTTTATTTCCCTTTGATAGGAGGGTGATCTTAAGTAATTCCCATGACTGATCCTTCTATCCCTGCTGTTCTAGAGTGGACCTCCATACACCCTATAACCTTGTGTTTTCCCCACATGATGATTTCGAAGGGAAATCAAGTGTGATCTTCATGATTTGTTATCCCTTCTAATTATTTCAAGACTTCAAGCTTTTCATCCCCTGTTCCTCAATCAAAGGTTAGTAATCTCTCTTGTATTGTATTGATCTACTTTTACTAAGTTTTACCCTTTGTGATTGAGATTTAGAAGAAGATGCTGCATCTTTGCAACCATCTCTTTACAATCTCTTTTCATTTTTTTGGGTTTTATGATCTTCATATTGAACTTTACCATGATCCTTATGAAATCTTCATAAAGCCATGATCTTACTTTATTCTTACTATGTTTTATTCTTTGTGATTGAGACTATGAAGAAGATGCTGCATCCTTGCAACCATCTCTTCTACAATTTCCTTTCATTCATAGGGTTTTATGATCTTCATATTGGTTTTTGACATGATCCTTGTGAAGTCTTCATGAAGCCATTATCATACTTTTGATTTGATTTCATGGCATGTTAGATTTATCCCTTGTTTTCTTACAAAAGTTTTATTGTTAATTGTTTTCCGAAGATTTTGGGAGAAGAAAAGTCAAGATAAAAGCAATGTCCTCCATCTCCTTAGAATCCTAGTACTCTCCCAATTTCGAGGACAAAATTATTTTAAGGGGGTGAGAATGTGAAATCCAGCCCAGACCTAGCCCGGGGTACCCTATTTGTTTTGGGATAAAGAAAGACTTATTTAATGTTAGACCTTTAAGTTGGACCTTGATTTCATTGTTGTTATCCTTGAAAGCCTTAGGAGTCCATGTCCGGCCTTATCCTTACCCTGACCCGGCCCGGAATTTGTATTGTCTGTTGATCCAATGACCCGAAGTGGTGGGAAAAGTCCTTGTGGACCCTTTTGGTTGATGATTTGGTGTCGGAGCCCAAGCCCATGGACATTGACGATGATGCCCCTCACTTGAGAGCATTGTCAGTGTTAGTTTTGAATCTGCGCACCGAAGAGGGGTGAATTAGTTGGTAGATCTAATGAACACCTGTCCACAATCTGAAAGTATTTCCGGAAACTAGACTTCTTGATGGACTTGTAAGAGAAAAACCCACCCAATTTGACCCCATATAGCCCTCCAAATCCCTGTCCGAAGTTGCTGAACTATGTCTGGCAAATCCTGCTTGCGCATCGAAGAAGGTGAGCTTAGTTGGTAGACCTAATGAACTCCCATGCTTGATCCAAAGGTATTTCTGGAAACTAGACTTCTTTATTGACTTGTAGGAGAAAACCTCACTCAATTTGACCTTGTATAGCCTTCCGAATCCCTGTTCGAAGTTGCTGAACTATTCCTGAGAATTCTGTTGAAACTGCTGTTGGTCGATACTATCAACCAAAAGTAACGACCAACAAGCCCAGAATCATGAAAAAGGTGCTTTTTGGATATTCCTTTCTCCTTTTTAAGTGAAACCTCGAACCTAAATCATTATTTCACTCATTTCAACATCTGAGAACGTGGGAAAGCTCCTCTAAGCCTCCTCCTTGGCTTGGGTGTTGATCTTCTTCAAGAATCATTGTCTCTCTTCTCTAATATCTTCTCCAAGGTATGTAATCTCTCACTGTCTCTCTAATCTACTTCTACCTCATCTTGTTCTTGCTACTGAGTTCGTGAAGAAGGTGTTGTAACCTTACTACACATGTTAAGCTGAGAGATATCAGAAAACCTATTTCTTATAACCTTCTTCTCTGTCTCAGCTTTCTCTACTTCTTACGGCCTTCTCTACTTCTTACCTTCTACCTTGTCTTCTTCTCCAACCCCTATCTTGAATCACAAACCCAGCAAGTCACTCGCTGATTTAGCAAAGATCTATGGCCCTCTGATGACTATGAAGCTCGGCCACCATATTGATTCTTCAACAGCTATAGCCCAGGGATTTCTCCAACCCACGACCAAGCATTTTCTGGTCGAGCTGTTGTGGATGCTGTTCCAGTACTGAATCACCATCAATCGTTTATGATATGGCTTTCCTATTTCTTCATGCTGGAGAAACCTTTACAACTCTGTAATCATCATTTTCTTCTCAACCCAGAAATTGCTGGAGAAACTTTTACAGCTCTGTGATCATCATATCTTCTTCTCAACCCAGAAACTCGATGCTGGTGAATCTCTGCAGCACCTTAAGATTCAGCAACTCCTTGATCATGTTCGTGAAAATACCCAACTGAGTCGAGCTATTGTTGCTGGTCAAGCTGCCTTTGCCACAACCCTGAACTTGCTGTCCAACATTTCTATTTATTCCACTCTTTGAAATCATTAGACCTCCAAGGAGGAGTTGCGGCTCCCGTTCATTGGTGGGTCTAAGGCTTAAAGAAATCCTGTTGTTCACCTTCTGCATGTTTCTCTTTTGAGGCCGCTTATTAATGACTCAGCCCCCAAGAACAAAGCAACCAACCTCTGCAGTTTCACTTGACCCGAATGTTCTAAGTGACAGAACCTTAAAGATGCTTTCAGAATTATGTTATGTGCCTCATCCTGATAAGGAAGAAACTGGTGGGGAGAGCTTGGTGTTGATGCAAGGGGAAACTCTGGCAGAAACTCCCACCAGGCCCAGCTCCTCTTCCAGTCATTGGTAATCTATTCTCCCTTCTCTAACCTACTCCAAATTACTCCTACTTTTGCTGTTGAGGTTAGGAAGAAGGTGCTGCAACGCTGCAACCACCCCTTCTACAACCTCTTTTGTTTTGAATAAACCCTTTCATATCATATTCATGCTATGATTATTATGCATAATGTTCTTGCCTTCTTACTATGATTTTCTTCATAAAAACATGAATCCTTTGCCGAATCTGATTTCTATAAATAGGGCAGATTATATGTTAGTATGTACTCTAAATTACTGCCCATCATTTCCCTAATTCAATTCCTAAGTTCTATTGCAATTGTAATGGTTTTCATTGAAGAACATGGGGCTTGCAAGTTTGAACCTAGGACCTCAAACTGAGGGTTTTCAATCCGACCATTGGATCATGTTAATTCTTGCTACGTAGTCTCCTGCTACTGTTCTTAAGCATCCCTCCAAGTTTCATATCGATCCGAGACCTGAAAGACCAATTTTGAGCCAAAACCCAAAAAGCCAGCTTGCTGTCCAAAATTCTTTTGGTCGATACCTGTTGGTCGATACTATCAACCCAATGTATCGACCAACAAGGTTGCTGTCAGAAACTTTTGCCCAGTTTTGATCCATTCGATCTCCGATTGTTTTGATTTTTTCTCTAATCCTTCATGTATGTTTGTTTAGGGCTTTAAGACTATAATTGGACCATTCTCTTGTGACTTCGGATCATCTTCTTCACAATTTGAGGTAAGGACGGTTATTGCCATATAACATAGACTGTATGACTTTTACACTGTTGTTGGTAACTTAGTAGACTTAACTTATTAGTTGATTTTAGATATCATATGACTACTATAGTTACCTTATGACAGTAGCACCATGCTTAATTACTTGGTTTATCATGTTTACTTATTCTTGTCATTTATTTATACATTGTATTATGAGATGTTATGACATGTTTTCAATATGATAATGTATTGTTGATATGTAATGGATGGAAATAAGCATGTGATTGCTTAGGTATGATTTGGGATTGGGGAGTGCCCTACTGGTACTTCTATCCTTGGACATTGGAGGGAATAGTATGGGATGTTCTCCGAAGATGCCCATCGACACTTTCCTGGATCATTGGATGGCATACATAGGACTTGTCTAGATGTATGGCTAGGACGTCCCTATCATATCAGACCCGATTCGGAAGGGCATTGAGACCAAATGATCCGTGGTAGTAGTGTGGATTTGTGGGCGCTCAAGACTGGTAACCACTCCGTGAGAGGACATAAATTGCATTGCGGATACCCGGAAGGGGTCATTTATTGGTAGGGTTGCAAATGGCTAGACTTGGGCTCACGGGCGCTCAAGACCGGTGAAATGATCTGTGAGGGGACGTGAGAGCTTCCCGTTTACCATTTGTGGATGACCAATAGGGTTGATGAGTCCGGTGAGTAATATCCGTGACTCTAGTGTGAAGGATACCGGAAAGGATCCCGAGAGGGGAGGAATGGACGTATCTGGAACTGACATGATATGATTAAGTAGATGACTTGCATTGGGCTAGGCTTTACTTTGACATGCGCCAATACTTAGACCAAATGGTGATGTGAGAGAGTGGTGACCGAAACCCCCAACCATGGATTTGTCCGAGAGGGATGCAAGACCCAATTTCCCCCCGGTGATGAGTGACTGAGACTACCTAAAGAAGTATGGTGCTATGACTTAAAGCATGTCTACCATAGAGACCAGCATACTTAGAGTTAGAATCATATTTGCATCTTATGTCTCATATCATCTGCATCATTTCATGATTGATATCATATGGCTTATGTATTATGGAATAACTTTCCTTGCTGAGTTCTTTTGAACTCACTCGTTTTTGCAACATATTTTGTTAGACTTTTCTGCAGGTACTACTACTGTTGACTGTGACGGTCAACACTTGGAGGACTAAGTTGGTGACTCATACCACTTTGGCTATGGTGACTACATCGGTGAAGGCTATCAGTTCAAGACTCATATTTGTCAGGAGTAGACCCGGCCTAGCTTAATTTCTTATGATTATGATATTAAGGAGACATTGTATAAGTTAGAAGAAACTATAACTTAGTTGCTTACCTTGTTATTTCCCTTCTTTGGAAATCTGGTTGTAACCTTTACCTTATTTCGATCTACCTTCCGCACACGTTGTAGAGTATATTTCCGCTATACTCTATAGTTGTCTTTTGATTTGGTACTTGTTATTCCGCACTCTGATGTTCTTGGTGATCCTTTTGTGATCATTTCCTAACTTTTATTATTAGATTACTTGAATACTATATATTGTTCTTACTTTTTGATTTTATTATTGTGATGAGTGGATATGATCGTTCCTAAACTGGATCTGTTGGGTTGTGGATCACTCTCGAGTAACCCAGATAGGGTACCCCCTGGGTGGATTTGGGGTGGGATGTGACATATTGAATGCATGAGAAATGATGAATTTGAATATGTGATTCCCTACCTATAACTTGGGATTGGGGAGTGTCCTATTGACACTTCTGTCCTTGGGCATCGGAGGGAATAGTATGGGATGTTCTCCGAAGGTGCCTATCAAAACTTTCCTAGGTTATTGGATGACATACATATGATTGTCTAGTTGTGTGGCTAGGACTGTCCTTGTCGTGTCAGACCCCAATCGGAAGGGCATTGAGACCGAACAACCCGTGGTAGTGTATGGTTTAATGGGCGCTCTAGGCCAGTAGCCAATCCGGTAGGGGACATAAACCATGCTACGGATACCCGAAAGGGGCAATTTATTGGTAGGGTTGCAAATAGCTAGACTTGGGCTCACGGGCGCTCAAGACCGGTAACCAACCCGTGAGAGGACGTGAGAGCTTCCCGTTTACTATTTGTGGATGACCAATAGGGTTGATGAGTCCGTAATCTGGGATTATGCTGACTCTAGTGTGAAGGATACCGGAAAGGATCGCCAGGGGTGAGGAATGGACGTATCTGGATCTGACTTGATATGACTGAGTAGATGACTTGCATTGGGCTAGGCTTTACTGTGACATGCGCCAGTACTTATACCAAACGGTGACGTGAGAGAGCGGTGACCGATTCCCCTACCATGGTTTGAGATGACTTTACCCAATTACCACGGCATTCCCAAGATATGGAATGGGTTGAGGGAGAGTGACTGACAACCCAAAGAAGTACGATGCTATGACTTAAAGCATGTCTACCATAGAGACTAGCATTCATAGAGTTAGGATCATATTTGCATCATATGTCTCATATCATATTGCATTATGTTATTTTTTGAATCTTTATGATTTTAAATTATGGAATAACTACCTTGCTGAGTTCTTCGAACTCATTCCTTTTGTACAAATGTTTTAGATTACCCTAAAGGTACTGAAGATTCTGATGGCACCTTCTTTGAGATGGACTTTGATCTCGCATACTACTCTCCAGGTGGTAGCTTCAGTGAAGATCAGAGTTTTGGTGCCGAAGAGGATTACTCTTCGTACCAAGGTTAGCCCCACGATAGTGCGGGAGCGGCAAAGATGGGCCTTCTTCATCCACACCTATGAGGAGTTGATCATTAAGATAGAAGAAACCCTAGTCTAGTGCCCCATTTCCTTGGTTTATTATGGAACATTTGGTTATGTAATTAACTTCCTTTGAATTATCTTTTGAAACATGGGATTGTAACTAACTTTATTTTACTTCATTCCGCTGCTTCGAGAGAGTGATTTTCACTTATTCTCTCATATTTATGATCACACTTACATATGACATTATCTATTTCCGCACTCTAATTTATTGAATCTTATCTTATTCATGATATCTATTAATAGTTGCTTTTACCTTGATTATAATTGTTCATGATTGTGTTATCGAGTATGTGGGAGGCATGGTCCCTCGATTCTTGATCCTTGGACTGTGGATCACATTCCCAAGTATGCCAGACAGGGTACCGGTTGGGTGGATGTGACAATCAATGCCTTTACTTGTCCGAGGCAAGCTAGTCACGAAGTCCATAGAGATATCCTCCAACTTCCAACTAGGAATAGGAAGGGGTTGAAGTAATGCAGATGGGGGTTGACGAATGGCTTTCACACGTTGGCAAGTCTCACACTTGGCAACAAAATCATCAACATCAGCCTTTAAACCAATCCACCAAAAATTTTTCTTCAAGTCCTTGTACATCTTGGTGCTTCCAGGGTGTACTGTAAAGACTGACTGGTGTGCTTCGTTCAATATCTCTTTCTTAATTTCTTCATTTGTTGGCACGCACACTCTACCTCTAAACAGTAAAGCACCACCATCCATGGATATACCGAAGTCGGGGTCCGACTCAGGATTCGAAGAAATCTTCTCAACTTTGTCCTTAAATTTTTTATCAGAACTCTGCAAAACAACAATCCTATCTCTGAAGCTAGATCTTGCCGTCTTGGAAGAAAGAACAAAATCTGAATTCTTAGGGACAACTTCCAAATCAAAACTCTCAATTGAAGACAACAAGGGTAGACTCAAAGTATTCAAATCCAAAGTCTTCTTCTGATTCAGCAACAACGTTTGCCTTACTAGGGTGATACTGAATATCACAATCATAATCAGAGACTAGTTCTAACCATCTTCTTTGCCTCATGTTCAACTCCTTTTGGGTAAAGAAGTATTTCAAACTCTTATGATCCGTGAAAATGGCAATCTTCTCACCGTAGAGGTAATGTCTCCAAATCTTCAAAGCGAAGACAACAGCAGCAAGTTCTAGATCGTGAGTGGGGTAATTCCGCTCATAATCTTTCAATTGCCGAGAAGCATAGGCTACGACCTTACCCTGTTGCATCAGTACACAACCCAAACCAATCTTTGATGCATCAGTATAGACTGTCATACCGCCGGAACTATCAGGTATAGTCAAAACCGGGGCACTTGCCAATCTATCTTTCAACTCTTGGAAATTCTTCTCACAAGCGTCAGACCAAACAAACTTCTCTTCTTTCCTGGTTAACTTAGTCATAGGAGCAGCCAACCAAGAAAAGTTCTCAATAAACCTTCTGTAGTAACCCACCAATCCAAGGAAACTTCTTATTTCCATAACCGTCTTCGGTCTTTCCCAATCAGCCACTGCTTGCACTTTTTCAGGATCGACAAGAATACCTTCAGCTGAAACCACATGGCCGAGGAATACTACTCTCTTGAGCAAGAAATCACACTTGCTAAACTTGGCGTACAACTTCTTTTCTTGCAGTCTTTGCAAAGTGAAACTTAGATGGCTCGCATGCTCTTCTTCATTCTTCGAATAGATCAAGATTTCATCGATGAAGACAATCACAAACTTATCAAGCACATCATGAAACACTCGGTTCATGAGGTCCATGAACACTGCAGGAGCATTAGTCAAACCAAAAGGCATGACTCTAAACTCATAATGGCAATACTTTGTTCAGAAGGTTGTCTTGAAGATATCACTTGGCTTCACTTTCAACTGGTGATATCCAAATCTCAAGTCAATCTTCGAGAACACTGCTGCACCCTTCAACTGATCGAAGAGATCATCAATTCTGGGCAACGGGTATCTATTCTTGATGGTCAGCTTGTTCAACTCATGGTAGTCGATGCATAGACGCATACTACCATCCTTCTTCTTGACAAACAAAACCGGAGCTCCCCAAGGTGACACACTAGGTTGTACGAAACCTCTATCAATGAGCTCATTCAACTGGTTTTGCAATTCCTTCAGTTCAGTAGGAGCCATCCTATATGGAGCCTTAGATACCGGAGTGGCACCAGGGATGAGATCAATAGAAAACTCAACATCCGTATCTGGAGGCACTCTCTATAGATCATCAGGGAAGACATCAACAAAGTCACAGACAATCTTGACTTCATCAACTCTTTTCACTACTTTACTCTTGCCTTCAGATGAAGCATCATCTACTAGGGCATAGACTTGCATCAGTGCAGACAGTATCTTCTTACAAACCCTTCTTTTCTCACCTTGAAATTCAAAGACCGGGCTTCCACATATATGGAACTGAATTTTCCTTGAGGAACAAAGAAATACCGCTTTGTGGACTATCAACCAATCAATTCCCAAAATCACATCAAAGTCCTTCATATCAAGAAGTACCAAATTAGCTTCCAAGTTCTTCACACCAATCAACACAGGACATTTAACTAACCCTTTATCTAGTTTCACAATAGGACTAGTAGGTGTACTAATCAATAAACAACTAGATAATTTCTCAGGCATTAGGTTAGTCTTCTTGATGAATGCAGATGACATGAACGAATGAGATGCACCCGTATCAAATAAGACAAATGCAGGAATAGAAGCGACTAACAATGTACCTGTAATCACATCATGGCTTGCATCATGTTCAGTACTTGAAATACTGAACACTCTACCAGAGGGAGGGGCAGGAGCATTCTTCACTACAGGAGCAAACTGCTGGGCAGGCCGCTCCAGACAGGCACGAGCAAAATGACCAGCTTGCTTACAAAAAAAGCAAACAGAATTGCTAGGTCCCACTGGGGTAGTTGCAATAGGGGGCTTCTGAACCAAAGGCCTAGGACTCGCATTCACAGGCCTAGCATTTGCATTCACTGGTTGACGATTCCCACCATATTGTCTAAACTGGCCGGGCTGCTGATAACCAGGGCTCTGACCTACACTCCTAGGCTGAAAAGTAGGAGTGGGGTAGGGTGTAGGTCTCACAAAACGCTGATCATTACGATCCACCAAACCAGGGTTTCTGGGCTGCCAGGGCTTTTGCACACGTGCATTCTCCTTCTCAGTTTCTTCCAACTTCTTCAAGTTCTGCACCACTTGGGCATAGCTCACTATAGGCTGGATAGTGAGGTAAGCTTTAATGGCAAGGCGCAGTCCTTTAAAGAATTTCTTGGCCTTGGCGAGGTCAAGCTTCAGAGAATTAGGAGCAAATAAATGAAGCTCCTCAAACTTTTGTTGGTACTCCAACACAGACAAGGATCATTGCGTAAGAACGATGAATTCGGCTTCCTTTGCATCTTTCATCGCCTCAAAGAAATAATTCATGTAGAAAGCTTCCTCGAACAACTCCCAAGTTACAACACCCGCATGCAAACCTTACAAAACAGGCTGAGTGGTGGTCCACCAAGTGTTAGCTTCATGTTGTAACTTTCGTTCAGCAAACAGAATCTTTTGGGCTTCAGAACATTGCAGTTATCGAAAAGCCTTCTCTAACTCACGAAGCCACTTGTTAGGAAACAAGGGGTCCTTGGTCACTCCAAAGGAAGGTGGGCACCGGCGCTTTCAAGAAACTCTCCATCGACAAGTATGAGGAGTTACAGTTAAACCTCCCGCATTCCGAATCTGCGGCATGAGGATTTACATTAGCACCAGCACGAGTCTCATTATGCGAGTCATGAAACCCGTCAACATATGATTAAACTAGGCTGCTTGCTGCTGCATCATATTGCCCATGATATTGGCAATATCACGAAAGCTTCCAACATTCGGGGCACCAGGTATGTCATTGTTCGTCTGCTGATCATGACCACCATTGGGTATCTCACCACCTCCATGAGGTATCTCATCATGACCACCATTGCTACTGGATCCACCACGTCCACTTCTCAGAGTAACCATTCTGTAAAAACTAAAAACATCAAAAACACCGAATTTCGAAGTTTCATCATAATCCACAAGTCCAAATGATTTGAAAATTTAAATCATGCTTCAATACATCCATTTAGTCATCAAACAATAATCCATAGGACAAAAATCACATTTTCCAAAAATTCAACAGAAAATGAGGTCACTGTGTCCATTGGTCGATTGGTTGGTCGACTGGCCCAGACGACCAATGAGTTGATCAATGCTCACAGAATACGAAAATTCGCATTTTAAGCCTCATTTCCTCATTCTAACTTCATTCAAACCATTCCAAAACATGAGAGAGCTTTGGGGAAAGTCTTCCAAAGTTCTTCCAAGTGTTCTTGAGGTTTTTTTTTGTGCTTGAACAACAACACAAATCACACATTTATCATATACAAGGTAAATCTTTCATTTCTTCTTTCATATACAATCTCTCATGCTTGCATTTCCTTAGAAATCATGTTTTACTTGTATCCAATGCTAGAAATCATATTTGGGAATACTTAGAAACATATCCCTAGGTTTTAAACACAATACCATGTATAGACAACAAGTTCTAACACATTCTAGCACTTTCACAACGTTTTCATACTGAAATCGTTAACTTTAGAAAATTTTCGATTTCTCACAAAACCGCTTGGAGTTTCCGCACGAAATCAAATGCTACATGCTCAAGATGATATTGTAGATATGTCCATATAGTTTGATTTAACCAATTCAAACTTTTCAAAAATTCAATTTTGACCTAGTTTGCAAAAATCCCCAAATTCTTCTTGCAGAATTTTCAACTTTTAACCATGTTTTCGGTTGATTCTCTTCAAATAAACTTCATGATCATGCAATTCCAAGTATTGTGCACATGCTAGTATCTTCAAATCGAATTTTCCCCAAATTTGAAATTCTCCAAAAATTTACGAAAATACCCTTTTGGTTGAAGTCTTGAAATAGCACTAACTAGCAATGTCTTTTGTCTCTTCCATAGACATACACCATGCAGAGAGGAGGACGAGGATGAGGTCGAGATCATATGGTAGGGGCACTCAGGGGTAGAGGTCAGGTTCCTTCAGAGCCTAGATAGGTAGTTCGGCGACCAGACAGATTCGATACTCCACAGGCCAAGTTCTTGTACGAGGCCTACTTCAGTTACTGCAGTATCGAGCTCGAACGTCTACTTCACCTTCGACAGCTTAGGGTGTTCAGGATTCGGCAGAGATTTGACACTATGGAGTGGACACATCTCTTCACCGAGGATTTGCCGGTATATCCGGAGCTAGTGAGGTTGTTCTTTAGCAACCTTACGTCTACAGAGGAATCTAGAGGTCCAGGACATCCTCTTCGATTAGCCCTCAGGAGCAGGGTCCTTAGACATGGATCAAGTTAGACACTCGTACATTAGTCGAGATCCTACGGGTTCCTTACTACCCACAGCAAGTGTGTGGGGGATACCACACGGGCAGGGATAGACAGCTACTTGATGCCATACGAGCTGCACGAGATATGTACTACACTATGGGACGATCGAAGATGCCACACTCAGTGGAATAGTGGGCGGATGATGGATTCGGCAAAGATTATCGATCGCATTGTCGGCCAAAACATTATGCCGAAGGCTGGACATCACCATCGGGTCATAGTGATGGAGGCATTGGTTATCTACCACATCTACATGGGCTTTGAGATAGACCTTTCCTACATCATTTTGCAGGTCATGCTGGATCTTGTTCTGCGGCCTAGCATGCGGAACCTTTGCTATGGGAGGCTACTGACTTTGATCTTCCGGCACTTCGGAGTGAGTTTCAAGTATACACAAGTGGACACTGGTTCACTGGGATATACGATCGGGACTAGGACCATCTGACAGATGAAGCTGAAACAGACAGTGAGGTCTCCTGGTCCAAAGGATGAGGATGATGAGACAGAGGAGGAGGAGTCTGAGGATGGAGGAGAGGATGTTGGTCCTAATAGTGATGATCAGGTCAGAGATGATACAGAGATGCACGAAGCTGAGCCGGAGCATCACGAGATTCCTCCTTCATCACACTTTGAGACAAGTGGTCCGTCTCATGCAGTTCCAGAGACTTCAGATCTCGGTGCACAGATGAGATCGATGACTTCCATGCTGGAGAGGATGGAGGTCAAACAGGAGCAGATGTATGAGAGGATGGAGTCACGATAGGATAGGATAGAGCATTAGGTGACTCAGCTAGCAGAGGACTTCAGAGCTTTCAGAGATCAGAGGAGATCACCTAGATAGACTGTACTTTAGGATTTCCTTTTATGCATTGTCTGATGTAATCGTTGTAAAAAAACTTTTGAAATTAATGAAGTTCACTTTGTTTCACTTAATTATTGTGTATTATGCACTTTTCTTTTATTGCATTAAGTGACAATTATTTAAGTGTAATTATGGTATGTTATTCCAAAAGTCTGCTTCATTGGTTAAGTTTCTAATCCAAGTGTTCTATTATTCATTTCTAAGATTAGAGGATCATTTTAGATCTATGACTCAAGAATGTTCCGTTATTGTCTTCTGTGGTTAGGATTTCGTTGAACTTTGGGCTTTGATACCACTATGTCACATCCACCTAGCCGGTACCCTACCTGGCATACCCGAGTGTGTGATCCACAGCCCCGAAGATCAAGTATCTAGGTAATCAACCTCCCACATAGACAATAACATAATCATGAACATAAATAATCAATGTACAAAGTATAATCCAGAAGATCCAAATAAGGAAAGAATAAGTCATATATCATCAGAGTACGAAAGACAATCAAAATGTCTAAATCAATAAGTAAAGTGAGGCGGAATCTCACTCTACAACCAGCGGAAAGTAGATCGCAAGTCAAAAGAAAGATTACATCTGGTTCTAAGATAAGAAAGAAAGATATAACAAACTAAACTAAAGTCTATTCTATGTTATCAAGAACGTCTTCATAAACATAGACTTCATCAATGACGCTCAGACATTCCCACTCCACATAGAGGGCTAATCCTGGTAACAAGCAAAACCACTTGAAGAATCCTCAATGTAATCTTCATGGTTGCCAGAACCTTGCATGAAGTACGCCTCTTCAGTTTGTGCTTCCTCATATTGACTTTCATAGTCATCAGTACTTGTAGAGTAATCTAACAAAAATATTGCACAAAGGAATGAGTTTCAAAGAAACCCAGTAAGGCAATTAATCATAACAACATAAATAGTAGGATTTCAAAGCAAAGTAAAATGTTATATGATATGAAACACATGATGCAATATGATTCTAATCTATGTATGTTGGTCTCTAATGGCAGGCATGCTTTAATTCATAGCACTGTACTTCTTTAGGAAGGTCTCATCACACAACTCCTTTTGGTAGTGGGTCCGGCATCCCTAGGGACATTCCATGGCTGGGGGTTAAGTCACCACTCTCTCACATCACCATTGGTCTAAGTACTGGCGCATGTCAGGGTGAAAGCCTAGCCAAATGCAAGTCTCCTACTTAGTTACATCACGTCAGATCCAGATACGTCCATTCCTCGCCTCTGGCAATCCTTTCCGGCATCCTTCACACTAGAGTCCTCATAGTCCCCGACTACAGACTCATCAACCCGACTTGTTATCCACATATGGTAAACGGGAAGCTCTCATGTCCTCTCACGGGTTGGTTAACGGTCTTGAGCGCCCCTGAGCCCAAGTCTAATCATATGCAACCCTACCAACAAATGGCCCCCACAATGTGATTCTTATCCTCTCACGGATTGGTTACCGGTCTTGAGCGCCCATGAATCCCCATTGCTACCACGGGTCGTTCGGTCTCAATACCCCTCCGATTAGGGTCTGACATAACAGGACATCCTAGCCAAACACTACTAGACAACCCTAAATATGTCATCCAACAGTTTAGGAAGCTGTCCAAAGGCATCTCCATAAACATCCCATAATATTCCCGTAGTTGTCCAAGGACGGAAGTGTCAAAAGGACACCTCCCCTTTCAAAACCATACTTAATCATTCACAATCATAAATCCATCATATCACATATGGTAACTTCTTATATGGAAAGAAATCGATAACAACATACAATTTGCATATAATTGGTAAGTAAATCATACATGAATGAATTGACATAATCAAGTAATGCTACTGTAATCAAGGTAGTTGCATCAGTAGTATATCATTGTAAAAATCTAATTAAGGAAACAAATCAATGATATTCAAATATAGAAACTAGATGATGCAATCTATGTAATTAAGGAAATAACCATCCTTACCTTATATAACTCGCAAAGGATCTTAGGGAATCAAGTAAGACCTTGACTAAACATGGGAATAAAGTCCTAATGTCACATCCTCCCAGCCGGTACCCTATCTGGCATACCCGAGAGTGTGATCCACAGCCCGAAGATCAGGTATCGAGTAATCAACCTCCCACATAAACAATAACATAATCATGAACAATAATAATAAAAGTGCGGAAGATAAACCATAGATCCAAATAAGGAAAGAATGAATCATATATAAATCAGAGTACTAGATATAATCAGAGTGTCTAAAACAGATAAGTAAAGTGAGTCAAAATCCCACTCTACAACCAGCGGAAAAGTAGTTCTAAAAGAGAATAAGCAAGACAAAATCTAATCCCAGTAGCAAGTACAATGGGTAACTAAATTGTTCTTCACTTTATAGACAACATCCCTATAAGTATAAATCTCATAAACAAGACAAGGGCGCTTCCACTCAATGGTCGGACTAAGCATCGTACGGAGCATAACCACTCATGGGATCTTCAAAGTAATTGTTGTAACCGCAATCACCTTCCCCGGAGATATGCCTCTTCTCCTTGCGCTTCTTCATAGGGGCCGTCATAATATTCAAGACTGCAGAATAGTCTAACAAACATTGTACAATAAAGGAATGAGTTTCAAAGAAACTCAGTAAGGCAGTTAAATCCATAATAACATAAATGGCAGGATTTCAAAACAAACATAAATGCAATATGGTATGAGACAAGCAATGAATGAATGAATCTAATTCTATATATGCTGGTCTCTATTGGCAGACATGCTTTAAGTCATAGCACAGTACTTCTTTAGGAAGGTCTCAATCACTCATCATCAGTTGGTAATGGGTCCGGCATCCCTCGGGACATTCCATGGCTGGGGGTACAGGTCACCACTCTCTCACATCACCATTGGTCTAAGTACCGGTGCATGTCAGGGTAAAGCCTAGCCAAATGCAAGTCTTCTACTTAGTTACATCAAGTCAGATCCAGATACGTCCATTCCTCGGTCCCCGACGATCCTTTCCGGTATCCTTCACACTAGAGTCCTCATAGTCCCTGACTACGGACTCATCAACCCTATTGATCATCCACATATGGTAAACGGGAAGCTCTCACGTCCTCTCACGGGTTGGTTACCGGTCTTGAGCGCCCGTGAGCCCAAGTCTAACCATATGCAACCCTACCAATAAATGGCCCCCACAATGTGATTCCTGTCCTCTCACGGGTTGGTTACCGGTCTTGAGCGCCCATGAATCCGCATTGCTACCACGGGTCGTTCGGTCTCAATACCCCTCCGATTAGGGTCTGACATAACAGGACATCCTAGCCAAACACTACTAGACAATCCTAGATATGTCATCCAACAGTTTAGGAAGGTGTCCCGAGGGCATCTCCGGAAACATCCCATAATATTCCCATAGTAGTCCAAGGACAGAAGTGTCAAAAGGACACCTCTCCTTTCCAAACCATACTTAAGCATACACATGCATCAATTCATATCATCACATATATGGTAACTTCATATATGGAAAGAAATCAATAATTACAATCACTTTGTATATAATTGGTAAGTAAATCATACATGAGTCAATTCAATATGAATAAGTAACGCTACTGATATCAAGATAGTACCACAGTAGTATAACATTATAAGAATCTAATTAAAGAAATAAATTAACAAGATTCAAATATAGAAACTAAGATATGCAATTTATGTTGTTAAAGAAGTAACCATCCTTACCTTTTATAACTCACAAAGGAATCCTAAGAAATCAAGTAAGATCTTGGCAAACTTGAGAAGAAGGTCCTAAACAAGTGTATACAACATATTAGGAAAGATCCCTAACTTAAAAGATGCCAAAACATCCAACACAGACCAATTACGGAGTTGTTGTACTCATTGGTCGAGTGGATTGGTCGATCGGTCCAACGACCAATCAGTCGACCAATGCAGATAAGCCTAAAAAAACAGAGTTTTAAGATATAAAATCCGAATTTGGTGGTTCAAAAGGGTACTAATCAAGGGGTAAACTACATCAGTATCCTAACATATAGGGGACCTCAAAACACTAATCGAATCAAGCCATCAAGATCCAAATTAGGAAACAAAAAGTTACCATAATTAGATCAACCATGGATCTTGAAAAATTCAAGATAGAAATCAAAGACAAGAACAATAGGAGAATGGATCATTGCTTCAGGTAAAGGTATCATCAAAAGCATACTTAGATCTTCAAGGAAATAGGCTTAAAAGCATAGATCTAAATAAGGAAACAAAACCTACCATATATGTAACTATCATGATTCATGAAGAAAACATGGTATGGTAGAAGAGAAACAACTAGAGATTGATAGATCATGGATCATGAAAAGAAAACACAGCAATTGACTACTAACATGATCAATATAGAAGATCCAAGGAGATTAGAATTCAAATCAGAAGTTAAACAAAGACTAGATCATGGTTTGATCATGATTCCTTCAAAAGCTTGCAATGATCATGGTTAAGATCATTGTTTTAGCCATTAATCCTTAGGATGATCATGAAAGACAAGTCCAGAGATGTTTGCAACAGAGAATGCAGCATCTCCTCTACTGTCTCAACTCAAAAAGGAAAGAAAAACAGAGATGGAGGAGAAGAAGAGAGTGTAGACATACCTTTGATGCAAAAGGAAGAGTTTTGACGAAGATCCGTCAAGAAAATCACCAAGGATGCAAGGGAGATGACTTGCAGAGGTCTTTGGTTCGTTCCAAAGAGTTTGGAGGCAGCAAATACGAAGTAGACTCGAGATTGGACTTAAATAGAGCAAGCAAGACCTAATTGCCAAAGACAGCACCCATTTGTCGAGTGGATTCGTCGACTTGTCCAGTCGACCAATGCAGACAGCAATTCCAAAACAAGGAATTGAAGGCCCAAATCAAATCCAATCCTAAAGGGGTTTTGCACACATATCAAGTGACTTACCTAATAGGTAGAAATTCCTTCAAACCAAGATAGAGAGCACTCCAAGTCCATCAACTAATCCGATCTTCATCAAGATTCAGTTTCCATAAATAGAACTTCATCATCAACTCTCATGGATTCAAAGCCAGACACCAAGTCCTCCACTGGGATGGCCCAAAGCTGACTTCTTACTTTACTTCGGGTCACTGGACCTACAAATAACAAGGTATCCGGGTCAAGGTTAGGGCTGGGTTTTACACCTAAACAAGTGTATATAACATATTAGGAAAGATACTAAAAAGGAAAGATATCAAAACATCCAAAACAGACCAAATATGAGGTTGATGTACTCATTGGTTAGTTGGATTGGTCTACTGCCTCAGTCAACCAATGAGTCGACCAACAGAGACAGTGGCCTTCAAAAATCAGAGTTTTAGAATATGAAACCGAATTTGGTGGTTCAAAAGGGTACTAAACAAGGGGGAAACTACAATGGCAGTATACTAGAATATAGAGGACTTCAAAACACTAATCATATCAAGTCTTCAAGTCATAGTTTAGGAAACAAAAAGTTACCATAATTAAATCAATCATGGTTCTTGAAGAATTCATAGTAAAAATCATGGACAAGAACAATAGGATGATGGATCACTAGTTGTGATAAAGAAATCATGAAAAGCATGCATAGATCTTCAAGAAAAATAGATCTAAGACTGAAGAACATCAATCTAAATAAGGAAAGAGAATGAATACAAGCTTTCCTTCAAAAGTGAGTGATGATCTTGATGAAGATCATCCACCAAGCTTTAGATCCTTAGGAAAGAGAGGGAAAGAGTATACTGATGGTTGCAACAGAGATACAACATCACTACCACTGTCCTCAATCAGAAAAGGAAAGAAAAGTAATGAAGAATCAAAGACGAAACATAGAAGAGGATGATCACATACCTTTTTATGTAAAAGCACGAGATTTTACGAAGATCTGTCAAGAAAATCACCAAGGATGCAAGGGAGATGACTTGCAGAGGGCTCTAGTTCGTTCCAAAGAGTTTGGAGGCAGAAAATACGAAGTAGACTCGAGATTGGACTTAAATAGAGCAAGCAAAGACCTAATCAGCAAAATCAGATCCCATTGGTCGACCAATCAGGACAGCAAGTCCAAAACAGGGAAATGAAGGCTCAGATCAAATCCAAACATAAAGGGGTTTTGCACACACATTAAGTGACTTACCTAGTAGGTAGAAATGCCTTCGAACCATGCCAGAGAGTACTCCCAGTCTATCAACTAATTCCATCTTCATCAGGTGCAGTTTCCATAAATGGAACACTGACATCAACTCTCATGGATTCTAAGCCAGCCACCAAGTCTTCCACTGGAATGGCCCATAACTGACTTCTTGCTTTGCTACGGGTTGTCGGACCTACAAACAACAGGGTTTTTGGGTCAAGGTTAGGGCTGGGTTTCATATCAATATTCATAAAAATGCTCAGGGTAAAGATAAGAGTCCGATCAGACTAAGAATTTGGGACATATGAAAAACTTCCTTATAAAAGGGAGATGAATGTTATTTTTTTTTGTGAATAGAAGTTGTATTGAGTATAAGGTCTGGTTAGCCAAGTATGAAAATAAAAGTTATGATTATTTGGTTCTTGTTTGAAGATCTAATTTTCTCTTGTCCCATTCAGTCCTAGTGCCTATATAATGGTCCTTATTCCGCCACGTTGCGTATAAATTATCATTTCATCATATTAATTGATGATCACTCTTAATATGGTTTTTGTACTCAATTAAGGAATAGTCTAAATCTCTGAGATCTTCAAGAATTTTTTTTCAGACTGAAGTTCAAAATTTGTTAGTTTTGGCCAGGGAGGAGAGTATTATGGCTGATATGAGGATGCTGGACAGCTTAAGGGCCCATTCGTCAAATACTCGGCAGGTTCGGATATAGTTGGTCCGTTCATTATGTTTGATAGTCTCGAGCAAAATTGTGTAACTGAAGAGCTTTATCACACTCTTGTGGATATAGTGAGGAGTATGGTAGGATAACTATTTTGTCTGAATTTTTTTTTATAAAGTGAAGCCCTGATAATAGCCTTTTATATCCTTGATTATGTTATTTTCCTAATATGTTCCTTTGACTCCCTTTTCCATCGCAGATTATTCATAAATCTAACTTGAACCATTTTAGCGTTTGAGTTGTTATCCAAATCTAAGGTTGTATAATCCAGTATTGCAGAAGTTGGAACATAAAAGTTTTTCATTGCTAATTTGTTTTTTACTTAGATCTTGTTTTTACCATCTTTGTTAAGACCACAGAATTGTGAATTCTTAAATATTTTTCTGGAGTTTGATATAGCCAAGAAAGGTAGCTTGTTCCCAGACTACTTGATATGATTTTAATGAACATGACTATAACATTGGCATTATGGTAGACCCAATTACTAGAAAGTTGTCTTTAATCTTTAATTAGATTTTTGATTGGGTGTAACGAGATATATGATATAGTTGATGAGACATAATGATATTTGGGGAGCTTGTTAAGTTGCCCAAAGGCTTTAAACCAATTTATTTTAAGTGGGTGCATAAGACTAATAATTATTCATGAGGAAGGATTGTAAGGTTTAAAACCAGATTGATAGCTAAAGAATTTTCTCAGAAAGAGGAAGTTGACTAGTGAAATTTTCTCACCTATCTCTTTTAAGGACTCTTTCAGAGTTATACCAGATGGATGTGAAGACTGCATTTCTAATTGGAAACCTTAATAAGGAAGTCTACCTTTTTTAGCCATAGGGTTTCGTGGTTGATGATCTTAATCATCTTGGTGTAGACTCAAGAAGTCTAATTTGTGGTTTTAAGTAAGCTTCCAACTATGGTACTTAAAGATTGATAATGTTGTGACTTCATTCGATTTTGTTGAGAAACTTGTAGATCAATATATATTGTGGCAAGGTCAGTGGGAGAAATTTTATCTTTCTCATTATTTATGTTGATAATATTTTGCTCAATAGTAGTGACGTTAGCCTACTGCATAAAGACCGAGCAATTGTTATTTGAGAGTTATGATATAAAAGACTTTGGTAAGACATCTTTGTCTTGGGCATTGAGACCCATAGGGATTGTTTATGCTATTTATTGGATCTTTCTCAGAGGGCATATATAATTTATATTTAAAGAAGTTCAGTATGCTAGATTGCAGACTTGAGAATGTTTTGATTCTCAAGGGAGATACACTGAGCTTATTACAGTTGCCCTATAAAGGATACTGAGAGAGAAAAATTGAAGAAAGTATCTTATCTTGAGATACTTGAAGATGACATTGGTGATATGATAATCTACAAGCTTGTTCCAGACCTATAGCATTAGGGTATATATATAGACTTTGACCTTGCTAATTGTCCAGATGATAAGAAGCCCACTTTAAGTTGTTTTCCTTGATGGCAAGAGGGATAATATTGTGAAAAATGTGAAATAAGGTAAAAATTACTTATTTCATCATATAGGTTGAGTTTGCTACATGTTATGGAGCAGTTACTCAAATTGTTTGACTAAAGAATCTCATCAGGTAATTGACAGTTCTATTTTAACATTCTGGATAGACCCATCCAGTTGTACTGTGATCACAATTAAGTTCTTTTGTTTATTAACAACAAGAAATGTATGATCATAGGGTCTAAATACATGATGGTCAAGTATTTGACCACTAAAGAAAAAGCTATTTGGTTAAGGAACCTCATTAGACAGTTGACAGTTTTTGATTTTGTGGATAGACCTATCCAGTTGTATTGTGATAACAATTCTGCTATGTTGTTTATTAACAACAATAAGGGTATCACAAGGTCTAAACACATGGAAATTAAGTATTTGACTATTAAAGAATTGATGCGTTTTTTATTTTGTGGATAGACCTATCTAGTTGTACTGTGATAATAGTTCTGCTATGTTGTTTATTAATAACAATAAGGGTATCACAGGGTCTAAACACATGGAAATTAAGTATTTGACTATTAAAGAAAAGGTTAAAGAAGGTGACACCACAGTAGAGCATATTTGTACAGATAATATGGTTATAGATCCCCTAACTAAGGGTCCCTGCCCAGACGTCTTTGATAGACATGCGGTAACTATGGGTTTAGGAGGAACCTTAGATGCGGTTGTTTAGTGGGAGTCTGTGAATTTTTCTCTATTGTGTAAGAAGGTATTATATATGTACTTGTCTCTTGTATGCACTGATAATTTATTTGAATTCAATAAAATTCTTTGGTGACATATTAACGTTCACATTATTATCATGTTGCATGTTATGAAAGTCTTAAGGTATGTGTTAACCTTGAGCAAAAGATAAGGCATTTATGTATTAGCCTTAAGGTGTGTCATGTAACACATAAAGTTAAAACTCGAGTTATAACGATGACACAAGTTTGTGGGAACCATAATGTACATATAATCTCATTTTTTGTGGCATTGAGTTAGGTTTGTGGGAACCATAAAGTGAGAGATTTGGCTGACAACGGAATGACACATGAGGATTTCTATAATACGTCCTTAGTTGCCACACTACCATATTGCATCCATTGATGGACCTAAAGCTTAGTTGGACCTGGTTTGAAGACATCCCTCTATACTAGCTAAGTAGTTTGATGTGTTGAAAGAAGCCCATCCAAAAAAATATTGAAGTTAGGCCCATTAAATCCCTATTTTTGAATAAGCTGTCTAGGAAGTGGCATTTTGGTAATTTTCCGTTTTGAAGGTTTTTAAAAGCTTTATTTCTTTTAATTTCGTGGTAAACAATCCTACTGGGTTACTAACTCTCTATGGAACGTGGAAAGGACCTTAGATCTTCCTCTTTGGCAACCAATCAATCAGCAAGGTTAATTTGGTCAGTTTGGTGAAATCCTAGTAATTCTTGGACTCTTTGTGCTATTTAAAAGGGGGGAACTCCATGTTTTTCACTTTCAATCTGTTCTAAGCCTTTGGAGAATGTGGGAAGAACCCTAGATCCTCTCCTTCGAAGCCAAGGAAGACCCTCAAGCATCTGTTCAGATTTCTACATCGGTTTCTCTTCTAAAAGGTTAATATTCAATTCGCTTCTTCTTTAATTCATTCTTTCTTCTCTACTTCTGATATTCTGATTATGAGAAGCATATTACATTGCTGTAATGACCTCTTCTCTAATTATTTTAGCTCTAGAGTGAATCCCCCAATTCACTCTATGTTCTTGAAGCCATATGGCAATGATTCTTGAATTTGACTCTACCAAAATCTTGATGATACTTTCCCTGAATTTTCTACCTATCTTTATGATTGTGGGGAAGGTCTCATACTATTACCATGACCTTCCCTTGTGTCCTCATGATTGAGGAGTTGATCCTTGTTTTTCCTTGGACCAATTGGCAACCCTTCTATTTTCTATTAATTCATTGGATCCTCCCCAAGACTTTCTTTATTATGATTTCTTAATCTTTATTCCCTAGGGTGAATCTTTATTCTCCCTAGTCTTCCCATGGGATATTAGGATTTATTTCCTTTGAATTTATTTGCATTCTTTCCTCTCATTGGTAGACCCTTTCTAATTCCATTCTTGATTTTGAAATATTAATGAGATGTTCCTTTATCTATCTTGGGTTGTTTTTGTAAGAGTTAATTATGGGTAACTCTCATGGGAGGTAACCAACTCTTATGAGAGGTAACCATATCTGAGACCCTAATGTTCTTTTATCTGTTGGAAACTTCCCAACACCTTTTCAGATTGTGCATTCTTTGTTTCTCTTTCCCTAGGGTGAATCTTGATTACCCCTAGCCTTTCCATGAGAGCCGTCAGTTTTGTTCTGAATCTGCGCACCGAAGAGTGGTGAATTAGTTGAAATACCTAATGAACTTCTGTGCTCAATCCGATTATATTTTCCGAAAGTAGACTTCTTAATGGACTTCCAGGAGAAAACCCCACTCAATTTGACCCCATATAACCTTCCAAATCCCTGTCCGAAGTTGCTGAACTATGTCAGTCAAATCCTGCTTGCGCATCAAAGAAGATGAGCTTATTTGGTGGACCTAATGAACTCAAATTCTTGATCTGAAAGTATATCTGGAAACTAGACTTCTTGATTGACTTGTAGAAGAAAACCTCACTAAATTTGACCTTGTATAGCCTTCCGAATCCCTGTTTGAACCTTCCTGTCCTGATTGGTCGATTCATTGGTCGATTGGACCAATAGACCAATCAATCGACCAAAGGTGTCTGAATTTAACAATTTTGTCCTGTCTCTTCTATTTAAGTCTAATCTCCGGAATACTCCGCCTTCATCTGCCTCCTAAGCCTCTGGAACGAGTTAGAACCCTAATCTAACCCATTCCCTTGCATTCTTTGGTGATTTCTTGCAAAGACTTGAAGAATTCTTCATCTTCCTGTGGCAAAGGTATCTTTGATTTTCTTTCTTTTATTCTATTTTTCATTGAGATCAGAAAGATGATGAAGCACTCTTGTAATCATCAATTCTCTGATCTCACCATATTCTTTAAGACTCATGATCATCATCATGATCTTAAACCCTGCCTGTTGAATTCTTGAAAACCTAACCCTAATCCTTTGAAACCCTAACCTATGTGATTGTCTGGAGAACTTTTGGTAACCTACCTTGTGAAAGGGAAATCGTTTTTGGGAGACATTGTGTTAACCTAAAACTTAATCATCTATATTTTCCTGTTTTGATTTGTCTTTGTTCATTCAGATCTCACAATTATTTGTCCAGGGAGCCAAAAGGGTGAAACCCTAATTTTCTTGGATCAAACCCAGGAACCCCCTTGTTGATCATGTGAACCCAATTATTATGTTTTCTTTACTAGATCTGAATTCTTTCATATCCTAGTTCATTATCTTTAAGTTTTCTATTTTTCCCTCCCAACCTATGTTCAACCTAATTAGGTTAACCTCATGATTTCTAGGTTGTAACTTGAGAACTTGTTTTGAGTTATGATTTGATATCCTCTATACCCTAGAATACTACCATGATAATTCCCCTCTGATTTGTACCCCTTTTGAACCATCGAATTCGGTTCTGGATTCTCAAAATTCGGATTCTTGCAGGCCACTGTCTGCATTGGTCGACTCATTGGTCGACTCATTGGTCGACTAGTCCAGTAGACCAATCAATCGACCAATGAGTACAACAACCTCAATATTGGTCTGTTTCGATTGATTTATGATCTTTTCCTTTATGCATCTTTCCTAACATGTTGTGTGCACTTGTTTAGGACTGTCTTCTCAGATTTTGTCAAGATCATACTTGATTCTTTAAGATTCCATTCAAGTTAGAAGGTAAGGATAGTTAATTCCTTAACTACATAGATTGCTTGTTCTCTGGTTTCTACTTTATGAAACTATGAGATTACCTACTGTTATTGTATTTTAATTCTGATATCCTATTGTGGGAACAGTAGCACTTGTTTGTATCATCTATTTCATTATTTATGTTATATGAATTACTTATTACTCCTTAATCTGATGTTGCTTTTACATTCTCTTTTATATGATGAACTACTGGTTGTGTATGTCATGACTGATCTGAGAATGTGTTTGCTTAAGTTTGGATTGGGATTGGGAAGTGTCCTTTTGACACTTCTGTCCTTGGACATTATCGGAAATAGTATGGGATATTTCCGGGGTTGCCCATCGACGCTTTCCCGAATCAATGATTGTCATACCTAGGGATGTCTAGTAGTGTTTGGCTAGAATACACCCCTGTTATATCAGACCCGATTCGGAAGGGTATTGAGACCGAACGACCCGTGGTAGCAATGGGGATTCACGGGCGCTCAAGACCGGTGAAATGATCTGTGAGACGACGGGAATCACATTGTGGGGGCCATTTATTGGAGGGTTGCATATGGCTAGACTTGGGCTCATGGGCACTACAGACCGGTGAAATGATCCGTGAGGGGACATTAGAGCTTCCCGTTTACCATATGTGGATAACCAACAGGGTTGATGAGTCCGGTGAGTAATATCCGTGACTCTAGTGGAAAGGATACCGGAAAGGATCGCCCGGGGCAAGGAATGGAAGTATCTGGACCTGAGTTGATGTAACTGAGTAGATGACTTGCATTGGGCTAGGATTTTCCCAGACATGCGCCAGTACTTATGCCAAATGGTTGTGAGAGAGTATGTTGACTTAACCACCAGCCATGGTTTATCTTGAGGGATGAAGGACCCATTACCAACCGGCTGCCCAAGAATACCTTAAATGGGTGAGGGAACCCAAGATATCTTATATGGTTGAGGGTGTGAGCGAACTTACCCAAAGAAGTACGGTGCTATGACTTAAAGCATGTCTGCCATAGAGACCAGCATACATAGAGTTTAGATGCATACATACATTACTTGTTTCATATTGCATTGCATCTTGTTATGGTTTGCTTCCATGTTATTTATGTTGTTATGGATTAACTTGCCTTACTGAGTTTCTTTCGTAACTCATTCCTTTTTTGTACAATCTATTGTTAGACTTCTCTACAGGTTCGGATTTCTATGACTATATGTATAAGGAAGCACAAGGTGAAGAAGATGAAGACTAAAGAGCAAGAAGAGTTGACTGAAGATGATGATTAGATTTCTTTTGTTTCTTTTAGACTTATCTTTTACTTTACTTGTATTAGCTTAGAGCTTTACTTGATGTTTTGGGCTGTGGATCACACTCTCGGGTATGCCAGTTAGGGTACCGCCTGGGAGGATGTGACAGAATGGTATCAAAGCCAAGTGCCGAGAGTGTGATCCACAGCCCAAAAGATCAAGTTTAGGAATGATCATACCCATTTCGCACAATAACATAATCAAAAGCAAGAACAAATCATAACGTTCAAGTAATTAATAATAAAAGTCAAGAAAGGATCTTAGAAGGATCACTAGAGAATATCAGAGTGCGGAATAACAAGATACCAAATCAAAAGACAACTGTAGAGTATAGCGGAAATATACCCTACAAACACATGCGGAAGGTAGATCGAAATCCAAGTAAAGCTCTAAGCTAATACAAGTAAAGTAAAAGATAAGTCTAGAAGAAACAAAAGAAATCTAATCCATATCTTCAGTCAGCTCTTCTTGCTCTTTAGTCTTCATCTTCTTCACCTTGTGCTTCCTTATACATACCATCAAAGAAATCCGAACCTGTAGAGAAGTCTAACAACAGATTGTACAAAAAAGGAATGAGTTTCGAAAGAAACTCAGTAAGGCAAGTTAATCTATAACAACATAAATAACATGGAAGCAAACCATAACAAGATGCAATGCAATATGAAACAAGTAATGTATGTATGCATCTAAACTCTATGTATGCTGGTCTCTATGGCAGACATGCTTTAAGTCATAGCACCGTACTTCTTTGGGTAGGTCCGCTCACACCCTCAACCATATAAGATATCTTGGGTTCCCTCACCCATTTAAGGTATTCTTGGGCAGCCGGTTGGTAATGGGTCCTTCATCCCTCAGGACAAACCATGGTAGGGGGTTAAGTCAACACACTCTCTCACAACCATTTGGCATAAGTACTGGCGCATGTCAGGGAAAAGCCTAGCCCAATGCAAGTCATCTACTCAGTTACATCAACTCAGGTCTAGATACTTCCATTCCTCGCCCCGGGCGATCCTTTCCGATATCCTTTCCACTAGAGTCACGGATATTACTCACCAGACTCATCAACCCTATTGGTTATCCACATATGGTAAACGGGAAGCTCTCATGTCCCCTCACGGATCATTTCACCGGTCTTGAGCGCCCATTAGCCCAAGTCTAGCCATATGCAACCCTCCAATAAATGGCCCCCAAAATGTGATTCCCGTTGTCTCACGGATCATTTCACCGGTCTTGAGCGCCCGTGAATCCCCATTGCTACCACGGGTCGTTCGGTCTCAATACCATTCCGAATTGGGTCTGATATAACAGGGGTGTATTCTAGCCAAACACTACTAGACATCCCTAGGTATGACAATCATTGATTCGGGAAAGCGTCGATGGGCAACCCCGGAAACATCCCATACTATTTCCGATAATGTCCAAGGACAGAAGTGTCAAAAGGACACTTCCCAATCCCAAACCAAACTTAAGCAAACACATTCTCAGATCAATCATGACATACACAACAACTAGTTCATCATATAAAAGAGAATGTAAAAGCAACATCAGATTAAGCAGTAATAAGTAATTCATATAACATAAATAATGAAATAGATGATACAAACAAGTGCTACTGTTCCCACAATAGGAGATCAGAATTAAAATACAATAACAGTAGGTAATCTCATAGTTTCATAAAGTAGAAACCAGAGAACAAGCAATCTATGTAGTTAAGGAATTAACTGTCCTTACCTTCTAACTTGAATGGAATCTTAAAGAATCAAGTATGATCTTGACAAAACCTGAGAAGACAGTCCTAAACAAGTGCACACAACATGTTAGGAAAGATGCATAAAGGAAAAGATCATAAATCAATCGAAACAGACCAAGATTGAGGTTGCTGTACTCATTGGTCGATTGATTGGTCTACTGGACTAGTCGACCAATGAGTCGACCAATGAAGACAGTGGCCTGCAAGAATCCAAATTTTGAGAATCCAGAACCGAACTCGATGGTTCAAAAGGGGTACAAATCAGAGGGGAATTATCAAGGTAGTATTCTAGGGTATAGAGGATATCAAATCATAACTCAAAACAAGTTCTCAAGTTACAACCTAGAAATCATGAGGTTAACCTAATTAGGTTGAACATAGGTTGGGAGGGAAAAATAGAAAACTTAAAGATAATGAACTAGGATATGAAAGAATTCAGATCTAGTAAAGAAAACATAATAATTGGCTTCACATGATCAACAAGGGGGTTCCTGGGTTTGATCCAAGAAAATTAGGGTTTCACCCTTTTGGCTCCCTGGACAAATAATTGTGAGATCTGAATGAACAAAGACAAATCAAAACAGGAAAATATAGATGATTAAGTTTTAGGTTAACACAATGTCACCCAAAAAGGATTTCCCTTTCACAAGGTAGGTTACCAAAAGTTCTCCAGACAATCACACAGGTTAGGGTTTCAAAGGATTAGGGTTAGGTTTTCAAGAATTCAACAGGCAGGGTTTAAGATCATGATGATGATCATGAGTCTTAAAGAATATGGTGAGATCAGAGAATTGATGATTACAAGAGTGCTTCATCATCTTTCTGATCTCAATGAAAAACAGAATAAAAGAAAGAAAATCAGAGATAGAAGACAGAGTGAGTGAAATCATACCTTTGCCGCAGGAAGATGAAGAATTCTTCAAGTCTTTGCGAGAAATCACCAAAGAATGCAAGGGAATGGGTTAGATTAGGGTTCTAACTCGTTCCAGAGGCTTAGGATGCAGATAAGGCGGAGTATTCCAGAGATTAGACTTAAATAGAAGAGACAGGACCAAATTGGTAAATTCAGACACCATTGGTCGATTGATTGGTCTGTTGGTCCAATCGACCAATGAATCGACCAATCAGGACAGCAAGGTTTAAACAGGGATTCGGAGGGCTATACAGGGTCAAATTGAGTGAGGTTTTCTTCTACGAGTCAATCAAGAAGTCTAGTTTCCAGAGATACTTTCAGATCAAGAATTGGAGTTAATTAGGTCCACCAACTAAGCTCATCTTCTTTGATGCTCAAGCAGGATTTGACAAACATAGTTCAGCAACTTCAGACAGGGATTTGGAAGGTTATATGGGGTCAAATTGAGTGGGGTTTTCTCCTGGAAGTCCATTGAGAAGTCTAGTTTTGGAAAATATAATCGGATTGAGCACAGGAGTTCATTAGGTATTTCAACTAATTCACCCCTCTTCGGTGCGCAGATTCAGAACAAAACTGATGGCTCTCATGGAAAGGCTAGGGGTAATCAAGATTCACCCTAGGGAAAGAGAAACAAAGAATGCACAATCTGAAAAGGTGTTGGGAAGTTTCCAACAGATTAAAGAACATTAGGGTCTCAGATATGGTTACCTCTCATAAGAGTTGGTTACCTCCCATGAGAGTTACCCATAATTAACTCTTACAAAAACAAACCAAGATAGATAAAGGAACATCTCATTAATATTTCAAAATCAAGAATGGAATTAGGAAGGGTCTACCAATGAGAGGAAAGAATGTAAATAAATTCAAAGGAAATAAATCCTAATATCCCATGGGAAGACTAGGGAGAATAAAGATTCACCCTAGGGAATAAAGATAAAGAAATCATAATAAAGAAAGTCTTGGGGAGGATCCAATGAATTAATAGAAAATAAAAGGGTTGCCAATTGGTCCAAGGAAATACAAGGATCAACTCCTCAATCATGAGGACACAAGGGAAGGTCATGGTAATAGTATGATACCTTCCCCACAATCATAAACATAGGTAGAAAATTCAGGGAAAGTATCATCAAGATTTTGGTGGAGTCAAATTCAAGAATCATTGCCATATGGCTTCAAGAACATAGAGTGAATTGGGGGATTCACTCTAGGGCTAAAAGAATTAGAGAAGAGGTCATTACAGCAGTGTAATACGCTTCTCATAATCAGAATATCAGAAGTAGAGAAGAAAGAATGAATTAAAGAAGAAGCGAATTGAATATTAACCTTTTAGAAGAGAAACCGATGTAGAAATCTGAACAGATGCTTGAGGGTCTTCCTTTGCTTCGAAGGAGAGGATCTAGGGTTCTTCCCACGTTCTCCAAAGGCTTAGAACAGATTGAGAGTGAAAAACATGGAGTTCCCCCCTTTCAAATAGCACAAAGAGTCCAAGAATTACTAGGATTTCACCAAACTGACCAAATTGACCTTGCTGATTGATTGGTTGCCAAAGAGGAAGATCTAAGGTCCTTTCCACATTCCATAGAGAGTTAGAAACCTAGTAGGATTGTTTACCACGAAATTAAAAGAAATAAAGCTTTTAAAAACCTTCAAAACAGAAAATTACCAAAATGCCACTGCCTAGACAGCTTGTTCAAAAATAGGGATTTAATGGGCCTAACTTCAATATTTTTTTGGATGGGTTCTTTCAAAACATCAAACTACTTACCTAGTAAGGAGGGATGTCTTCAAACAAGGTCCAACTAAGCTTTAGGTCCATCAACCAAGTTCTTCTTCACTAGTGAGTAGTTCAACACCAAGTCAATTAAGGTTTCCATAAGGAAACACCATCATCAATATCCATGGGTTTTGAGTCAAACACCATATCTTCTACTGAGATGGCCCACAAAGACATCATCTCTCATTTTGGGACATTGGATCAACCCTAAGAGAAAGGTCTGACATGGCTTCCTAAGATTTTCAAAGATAGTAAAACTGAAATCACGGTCCAACTTTAAAGTCAACATTTAAACTAACCCTTCTTTACCCAAAACAGACAGGGTGACCTAGCTAGGTTTGGGCTGGATTTCACATTCTCCCCCCCTTAAAATAATTTCATCCTTGAAATTGGGAGAGAACTTGGTTTGAAAAAGGCAGGGGTACTTTCCTATTATCTTGGCTTCCTTTTCCCAAAGTCCACGGAAAACAAATAACAATAAGTCTTTTGTAAGAAAACAAGGAGTAAATCTGACATGCTTTGAAATCAAATCGAAAGTATGATAATGGCTTCATGAAGATTTCACAAGGATCGTGGCAAAGATTAATATGAAGATCATAAAACTTTAAGAATGAAAGGAGATTGTAGAAGAGATGGTTGCAAGGATCAATATGTTACAAGGATGCAACATCTACTTCATAATCTCAATCTCAAAGAATAAATCATAGCAAGAGTAGATCAATACAACACAAGAGAGATTACGATTCTTTGATTGAAGAATAGGAGATGAAAAGCTTGAAGTCTTGAAACAATTAGAAGTAATAACAAATCATGAATATCATACTTGATTTCTCTTCGAAATCATCATGTGGAGAATTCACAAGGTTATAGAGTGTATGGAGATCCACTCTAGAATAGCAAGGATAGAAGGATCAGTCATGGGAATGATTTAAGATCATCCTCCTATCAAAGGGAATGTAAGGCACAAGAAGAAATTGTGGAGAGAATAGATCAGCTTTGGGGTAAACTTCTACCAAACGAAACTAGGCAATTCGTACAGTAAAGAATAAATCGAACAATGCATATGGTATATATGTATTTGGTACAACAGCAAGGTTAGGAATAGGTGGGATCTCACATTTCCCCCCCCCCTAAAATAATTTCGTCCCCGAAATTGAAAGCATACCTGGGCTTCCAACAAGATGAGGAATTTTCTTCAGAGGTGTGATTTTTCCACCGAATTTTCACCAAGGGATGGAAGGTACAACGAAAAATAGATCTAATAGGTAAAGAACACGGAAGTCTTGGCTGACTTCTTAAACAGCTAAGAGGAATTCAAAACAATACTAACAAGCATTTCATACAAACTAGGCAACTCATATGGTAAGAATAAATCAAAACAATGCATATAGCCTATATGCAATGCATCAGTAAGGATTAAATCAAGCAACGCATAAGATATGTATGTAATGCACAAGTAAAGAATAAATCAGGGCAATGCATGTGGTATTCATACAATGCACAAGCAAAGATAAATCAAAGCAGTGCATATGGTATGTATACAATGCATAAGTAAAGAATAGATCAATAGCAGAAGTTAAGGGCTAAGAGCAATATACCGGTTACGAGATCTTGGTTTGGTTCAAGATTAGGATGCTGATGATGTGGATATGAGGAGAATGAGGATGAGCATGGGGATGAGGTTCCAGCTCAAGATGAGACTCAGGATCAATAAGTTCAGGAAGATGAGGAGGAACTATTCCAGGAGGCACACAAATACACTACAGAAGATCGATTGACACAACTAAGATGAAAGTCTCGGGCTATGAGAGGTTAGCTCGATTCTCAGGAACAATTTCCTTAACAAAAAGCATTAGAATTGTAATCGAGTCTACGGATGGAGGCAAAGTGGTTTGTTTCACTACCAGGGACATCATAGGGGCTTCGCGACATAGCTAGGTCAGAGGATGAGGGTGACATTGTCAAGGCTGATGACACAGAGGATGAGGATGCCGACGACAGTGACGATGATGATGATGATGATGATGATGATGATGATGGGGTTCCTGTTCAAGATGAGGATGTTATTGTCAGGGAGATGAGGATCAGGATCAGGGTGAGATTCCGAGACACGAGAGATTCCTATACCACGCTTTAGTGAGATTGGAGGTCCAACACATACGACTTCTGGGGTTCCAGGTGTGGCTTCTCATTAGTCATTGATTTCTTCCATACATAAGAGGATAAAGGCTCATCAGGAGAGGATAGAGTCCTATATGTATACCTTGGGAGAGAAATTTGCACGACTGGAGAAGGAGTTCAAATCTAGAAGGGACCAGACAGATCACTGGAGTCGATCACCTAGATAGATAGTACTAGGAGTTTCACTTATGTTATTGTACATTATGCATCTCTTTTGTTGTATTAGTAGTTGTTAATGTTTAGTTATGACTTATAACTCATAACGACTACTCAGGACCATCACTCCCAACGACAACTCCCAACTCAGACTCATACGACAACACATGACTACAACATGACACAGACTCATATGACAACTCATGACGACAACACCTCACAATGGCAACTTACTAACCAAAAACAACTCACCACGACAACTTTCAAAGCAAGACTCAACTCACAACTCAACACACATACCCAATAACTTAAAACTGACAACTTAAATATAACCATGACTACAACCCAAGTACAAGTCATAAACTTTCATTATTGTGCATTATTCAAACTTGGTATATTATGCTTTGTTTATTCAAGTTTCTAATCCAAGTTTTCTATTATTCACTTCTAAGAAAGTTTGAGTCGCTTCTGGATCTATGACTCAAGGATGCTTTCATTACTGTGTTCTATGTTTATGATTGTCCAAAAACTTAGGCTCTGATACCATTCTGTCACATCCCCCCAGCCGGTACCCTAACTGGCATACCCGAGAGTGTGATCCACAGCCCAAAAGATCAAGTTTAGGAACGATCATATCCATTTCGCACAATAACATAATCAAAAGCAAGAACAAATCATAATGTTCAAGTAATTTATAATAAAAGTCAAGAAAGAATCTCAGAAGGATCACTATAGAATATTAGAGTGTTGAATAACAAGATACCAAATCAAAAGACAACTATAGAGTATAGCAAAAATATACCCTACAAACACATGCGGAAGGTAGATCGAAATCTAAATAAAGCTCTAAGCTAATACAAGTAAAGTAAAAGATAAGTCTAGAAGAAACAAAGGAAATCTAATCCACATTTTCAGTCAGCTCTTCTTGCTCTTCAGTCCTCATCTTCTTCACCTTGTGCTTCCTCATACATACCGTCAAGGAAATCCGAACCTGTAGAGAAGTCTAACAACAAATTGTACAGAAATGGAATGAGTTTCGAAAGAAACTCAGTAAGGCAAGTTAATCCATAACAACATAAACAACATGGAAGCAAACCATAACAAGAATGCAATGCAATATGAAACAAGCAATGTATGTATGCATCTAAACTCTATGTATGCTGGTCTCTATGGCAGACATGCTTTAAGTCATAGCACCATACTTCTTTGGGTAGGTCCGCTCACACCCTCAACCATATAAGATACCTTAAATGGGTGAGGGAACCCAAGATATCTTATATGGTTGAGGGTGTGAGCGGAGTTTCCTTAAGAAGTATGGTGCTATGACTTAAAGCATGTCTGCCATATAGACCAGCATACATAGAGTTTAGATGCATACATACATTACTTGTTTCATATTGCATTGCATTCTTGTTATGGTTTGCTTCCATGTTGTTTATGTTGTTATGGATTAACTTGCCTTACTGAGTTTCTTTCGAAACTCATTCCTTTTTTGTACAATTTGTTGTTAGACTTCTCTACAGGTTTGGATTTCCTTGACGGTATGTATGAGGAAGCACAAGGTGAAGAAGAGGAGGACTGAAGAGCAAGAAGAGCTGACCGAAGATGTGGATTAGATTTCCTTTGTTTCTTCTAGACTTATCTTTTACTTTACTTGTATTAGCTTAGAGCTTTATTTAGATTTCGATCTACCTTCCGCATGTGTTTGTAGGGTATATTTCTGCTATACTCTACAATTGTCTTTTGATTTGGTATCTTGTTATTCCGCACTATGATATTCTATAGTGATCCTTCTGAGATCCTTTCTTGACTTTTATTATAAATTACTTGAACATTATGATTTGTTCTTGCTTTTGATTATGTTATTGTGCGAAATGGATATGATCATTCCTAAACTTGATCTTTTGGGCTGTGGATCACACTCTCGGGTATGCCAGTTAGGGTACCGGTTGGGGGGATGTGACATTTTTAGTTGGTCTATGCGATCTTGGATAGAAATATTGTTACAGTCTAGTGCATGTTGCTAATAAGTCATCAACAAGGGGGAAGCTTAACAATTTCTTCCTCCTGATGACTTGCATTTCTTCGGATCTGTAACCTCAAATTGATCAGCACCAAAAGGTCGTGTCTATGACTAGTGCTGTCACGCCCTCCCAGCCGGTACCCTATCTGGCATACCCGAGAGTGTGATCCACAGCCCGAAGATCAGGTATCGAGTGATCAACCTCCCACATAAACAATAACATAATCATGAACAATCATAACATGAGTGCGGAAGATAAATCATAGATCCAATAAAGAAAGAATGAATCATAAATGAATCAGAATACTAAATATAATCAGAGTATCAAACAGATAAGTAAAGCGAGGCAAAAATCCCACTTTACAACCAACGGAAAAGTAGCTCTAAAAGAATAAACTAGACAAAACCTAATCCCAGTAACAAGTACATTGGGTAACTAAATTGTTCTCCACTTTATAGACAACATCCTTGTAAGTGTAAATCTCATAAATAGCACAAGGACGCTTCCACTCAATGGTCGGACTAAGCATCGTACGGAGCATAACCACCCGCGGGATCTTAAGAGTAATTGTGGTAACCGCAATCACCTTCCTGGAGATATGCCTCTTCGCCTTGCGCTTCTTCATAGGGACCGTCATAGTACTCGAGTACTGCAGGATAGTCTAACAACATTGTACAATAAAGGAATGAGTTTCAAAGAAACTCAGTAAGGCAGTTGAAAATCCATAATAACATAAATGGCAGGATTCCAAAACAATCATGAATGCAATATGATATGAGACAAACAATGAATGAATGAATCTAACTCTATGTATGCTGGTCTCTATTGGCAGACATGCTTTAAGTCATAACACCGTACTTCTTTAGGAAAGTCCACTCACATCCTCAACCATTTAAGATATCTTGGATTCTCTCACGGATCATTTCACCGGTCTCGAGCAGCCGATTGGTAATGGGTCCTTCATCCCTCAGGACAAACCTTGGCAGGGGGTTAAGTCAACACACTCTCTCACAACCATTTGGTATAAGTACTGGCGCATGTCAGGGTAAAACCTAGCCAAATGCAAGTCTTCTACTTAGTTACATCAAGTCAGATCCAGATACTTCCATTCCTCGTCCCTGACGATCCTTTCCGGTATCCTTCACACTAGAGTCCTCATAGTCCCTGACTACGGACTCACCAACCCTATTGATCATCCACATATGGTAAACGGAAAGCTCTCACTTCCTCTCACGGGTTGGTTACCGGTCTTAAGCGCCCGTGAGCCCAAGTCTAATCATATGCAACCCTACCAATAAATGGCCCCCACAATGTGATTCCTGTCCTCTCACGGGTTGGTTACCGGTCTTGAGCGCCCATGAATCCCCATTGCTACCACGGGTCGTTCGGTCTCAATACCCCTCCGATTAGGGTCCGACATAACAGGACATCCTAGCCAAACACTACTAGACAATCCTAGATATGTCATCCAACAGTTTAGGAAGGTGTCCAGAGGGCATCTCCGGAAACATCCCATAATATTCCCGTAGTAGTCCAAGGACAGAAGTGTCAAAAGGACACCTCTCCTTTCCAAACCATACTTAAGCATACACATGCATCAATTCATATCATCACATATATGGTAACTTCATATATGGAAAGAAATCAATAATTACAATCATTTGTATAACATTGGTAAGTAAATCATACATGAATCAATTCAACATGAATAAATAATGCTACTGTAATCAAAGTTATGCAACAGTAGTATATCATTGTAAGAATCTAATTTAGGAATCATATCTATGATATTCAAATATAGAAACTAGATTCATGCTATCTATGTAATTAAGGAAATAACCATCCTTACCTTTTATAACTCGCAAAGGAATCCTAAGAAATCAAGTAAGATCTTGGCAAACTTGAGAAGAAGGTCCTAAACAAGTATATACAACATATTAGGAAAGATCCCTAACAGAAAAGATATCAAAACATCCGAAACAGACCAAATCTGGAGTTGCTGTACTCATTGGTCGAGTGGATTGGTCGAGTGGTCCAGTCGACCAATCAGTCGACCAATGCAGACAGTAGCCTATAAAATCAGAGTTTTAAGATATGAAATCCGAATTTGGTGGTTCAAAAGGGTACTAATCAAGGGGTAGACTACATCAGTAGTATTCTAACAAATAGGGGACCTCAAAACACTAATCAAATCAAGGTATCAAGATCCAAATTAGGAAACAAAAAGTTACCATAATTAAATCAACCATGGATCTTGATGAATTTGAAATAGAAAACAAAGACAAGAACAATAGGAGGATGGATCATTGCTTTCGGTAATGAAAACATGAAAACATACATAGATCTTCATGGAATAAGGCTTAGAAGCATAAATCTAAATAAGGAAATAAAACCTACCATATATGTAACTATCATGCATCATGAAGAACACATAGTATGGTAGAAGAGAACAACTAGAAATCTATAGATTATGGATCATGGAAAGAAAACACAGTAATTACCTACTAACATGATCAACATAGAAGATCCAAAGAGATCAGAATTCAGATTAGAAGTTTAACAGAGATTAAATCATGGTTTGATCATGATTCCTTCAAAAGCTTGCAATGATCATGGTTAAGATCATTGTTCTAGCCTCAAATCCTTAGGATGATCATGAGAACATGTTCAGAGATGTTTGCAACAGAGAATGCAGCATCTCTTCTACTGTCTCAACTCAAAAAGGAAAGAAAAACAAAGATGGAGGAGAAGAAGAGAGAGTAGACATACCTTTTGATGCAAAAAGAAGAGTTTCGATGAAGATCCGTCAAGAAAACACCAAGGATGCAAGAGAGATGACTTGCAGAGGTCTTTGGTTCGTTCCAGAGGGTTTGGAGGCAGCAAATAAGAAGTGGACTCGAGATTGGACTTAAATAGAGCAAGAACAACCTAATTGCCAAAGACAGCACTCATTGGTCGAGTGGATTGGTCGACTCGCCCGTCGACCAATCGGTCGACCAATGTCGACAAAGAAGACCAAAACAGGGAATTGAAGGCCCAGATCAAATCCAATCCTAAAGGGGTTTTGCACACAAGTCAAGTGACTTACCTAATAGGTAGAAATGCCTTCAAACCAAGATAGAGAGCACTCCAAGTCCATCAACTAATTAGATCTTCATCAGGATTCAGTTTCCATAAATAGAACCTCATCATCAACTTTCATGGATTCAAAGCCAGACACCAAGTCCTCTACTGGGATGGCCCAAAGCTGACTTCTTACTTTACTTCGGGTCATCGGACCTACAAATAACAAGGTTTCCGGGTCAAGGTTAGGGCTGGGTTTTACATTCTCCCCCTTAAAGAAATTTCGTCCCCGAAATTGAAAGCGTACTGTGCTTCCAAAGAGGTAAGGAAACTTCTCCTTCATATCTTCTTCCTTCTCCCAAGAAGCTTCTTCAGGGGTATGGTTCTTCCACCGAATCTTCACCAAAGGAATGGCGCGATTCCGCAGCTGCTTGTCCTTCCTATCCAAGATTTCGGCCGGTTCTTCATCATAGGTCAAATCAGCACTAAGTCCTTCAGGTGCTTGCTGCAAAATGTGTTCCGGATTCTCTATGTATTTTCGGAGCATCGAAATATGAAACACATTGTGCACACCAGCAAGAGGCGGAGGTAATGCTAATCGATACGCAACAGGTCCAACCTTTTCCAAAATCTCGAAAGGTCCAATGTAACGAGGGCTAAGCTTTCCCTTAACATTGAATCTCATCACACCCTTCATTGGTGAGACCTTCAGAAAGACTTTCTCTCCAACTTGAAATTCCAAATCGGTCCTTCTCTTATCAGCATAAGATTTCTGTCTTGATCTGGGCAGACTTAATCCTTTCTCTTATCATATCTACCATAGCACTTGTAGCTTCAATCATCTCGGGACCTAAGACTTTTCTTTCACCTGTCTCGATCCAAAGTACAAAGGTGTCCTACAAGTACTGCCATACAAAGCCTTGAATGGAGCCATGCCTATTGTGGCTTGATAACCTGTTGTTATAGGCAAACTCAACCAAAGCTAGGTGTTCATCCCAATTACTACCCATATCCACCACACAAGATCTGAGCATGTCTTCCAATGTCTGAATTGTCCGCTCGGATTGTCCATCAGACTGTGGATGATGAGCTGTACTCAAGTTCAATTGGGTTCCCAAGGCCTTCTGCAAACTATTCCAAAACCTTGAGGTGAACCTAGGATCACGATCCGAGACAATACTCAATGGCACACCATGCAGACGAACCACATTATCCTCATAAAGCCTTGCTAGCTTATCCAGTAGTATGAGTGATCTTCATAGGAATGAAATGGGCTGATTTGGTCAACCTATCAACAATCACCCACACGGTGTCATTGCCTTTACTTGTCCGAGGCAAGCTAGTCACAAAGTCCATGGAGATATCCTCCCACTTCCAACTAGGAATAGGAAGAGGCTGAAGTAATCCAGATGGAGGTTGTCGAACGGCTTTCACACGTTGGCAAGTCTCACACTTGGCAACAAAATCATCAACATCCGCCTTTAGACCAATCCACCAAAAATGTTCCTTCAAGTCCTTGTACATCTTGGTGCTTCCCGGTGTACGATAAAAGACCGATGGTGTGCTTCCTTCAATATTTCTTTCTTAACTTCTTCGTTTGCAGGCACACACAGTCTTCCTCTAAACAACAAAGCACCATCCATGGATATACCAAAGTCGGGGTCCGACTCAGATTCGAAGAAATCTTCTCAACTTTGATCAAAAACTCTTGATCGAACTCTGCGAGCAACAATCTTATCTCTAAGACCAGATCTTGCCGTCATGGCGAAAGAATAAAATCAGAATTCTCGAGAACGATTTCCAAATCAAAACTCTCAATAGAAGACCACAATGGTAAACTCAAAGCATTCAAATCCAAAGTCTTCTTCTGGTTCTTCCTACTAAGAGCATCAGCAACAACATTTGCTTTCCCAGGATGATACTGAATATCACAATCATAATCGGAGACTAGTTCCAACCATCTCCTTTGTCTCATGTTCAAATCCTTTTGGGTAAAGAAGTATTTCAAACTCTTATGATCCGTGAAAATGGCAATCTTCTCACCGTAAAGATAATGTCTCCAAATCTTCAAAGCAAAGACAACGGCGGCAAGTTCTAGATCGTGAGTGGGGTAATTCCGCTCATAATCCTTCAATTGTCGAGAAGCATAGGCTACGACCTTGCCATGCTGCATCAGTACACAACCCAAACCAATCTTTGACGCATCGGTATAAACTGTCATACCACCGGAACTATCGGGTATAGTCAAAACCGGGGCACTTGTCAATCTATCTTTCAACTCTTGGAAATTCTTCTCACAGGCGTCAGACCAAACAAACTTTTCTTCTTTCCTGGTCAACTTAGTCATAGGAGCAGCCAACCGAGAAAAGTTCTCAATAAACCTTCGGTAGTAACCCGCCAATCCAAGAAAACTTCTTATTTCCGTTACTGACTTCGGTCTTTCCCAATCAGCCACAGCTTGGACCTTTTCAGGATCGACACGAATACCTTCGGCTGAAACTACATGACCAAGGAATACCACTCTCTTAAGCCAGAAATCACACTTGCTAAACTTAGCGAACAACTTCTTTTCTCGCAACCTTTGCAAAGTGAAACTTAGATGACTCGCATGCTCTTCTTCGCTCTTCGAATAGATCAAGATGTCATCAATGAAAACAATCACAAACTTATCAAGCACATCATTAAATACTCGGTTCATGAGGTCCATGAACACCGCAGGAGCATTGGTCAATCCGAAGGGCATGACTCTAAATTCGTAGTGACCATACCGTGTTCGGAAAGCTGTCTTGAAGATATCACTAGACTTCACTTTCAATTGGTGATATCCGGACCTTAAGTCAATCTTTGAGAACACAACTGCACCCTTCAACTGATCGAAGAGATCATCGATTCTGGGCAGCGGATATCTATTCTTGATAGTCAACTTATTCAACTCACGGTAGTCGATGCACAAGCGCATACTACCGTCTTTCTTCTTGACGAACAAGACCGGAGCTCCCCAAGGTGACACACTAGGCTGCACGAAACCTCTATCAATGAGCTCACTCAACTGATTTTGCAACTCTTTCAACTCGGTAGGAGCCATCCGTCACGGAGCTTTAGATACCGGTGCAGCACCAGGGACGAGATCAATAGAGAATTCGACATCTCTGTCCGGAGGCACTCCCGATAGATCATCGGGAAGACATCAACAAAGTCGCAGACAACTCGACTTCGTCGACTCTTTTCTCCACTATACCCTTGCCTTCGGATGAAGCATCATCCACTAGGGCATAGACTTGCATCGGTGCATACAAGCACCTTCTTACAAACCCTTCTCTTTTCACCCTGAAATTCAAAGACCGGACTTCCACAAATATGGAACTGAATCTTCTTTGAGGAACAAAGGAACACAGCTTTGTGGGCTGTCAACCAATCGATTCCCAAAATAACATCGAAGTCCTTCATGTCAAGAATCACAAAATTGGCTTCCAAGTTCTTCTCACCAATCAACACAGGACATTTAGATAACCCCTTATCTAGTTTCACAAAAGGACCAGTAGGTGTACTAATCAATAAACAACTAGACAACTTCTCGGGGATTAGGTTAGTCTTCTTGATGAATGCAGATGACATGAACGAATGAGATGCACCCGTATCAAATAAGACAAATGCGAGAAATAGAAGCGACTAACAATGTACCAGTAATCACATCATGGCTTGGATCCTCGCTCAAGACTGAAATACCGAAAACTCTACCGAGAGGGAGGAGCAGGAGCACTCTTCACCACAGGGGCAGGCTGCTGGGCGGGCCGCCTCGGACGAGCACGAGCAAAATGACCAGCTTGCTTGCGAGAAGCAAACAGGATTGCTTTGGATCCAACAGGGGTGGCTGCAACAGAGGGCTTCCGAACAAAAGGCCTTGCACTTGCACTTGCACTTGCACTTGCACTTGCTGGTGGTAGGTTTCCGCCATCTTGTCTAAACTGGCCGGGCTGCTGAAAACCCGTGTTCGACCTACACTCTTAGCCTGAAAGGTAGGAGTGGGGTAGGGTGTAGGTCTCACAAAACGACGGTCATTGCGATCCACCAAACCAGAATTCCTTGATCGCCAAGGCTTTTGCACACGAGCACTTTCCTTCTCTGTTTCTTCCAACTTCTTCGAGTTCTGCAACGACTTGAGCATAGCTCACTATAGGCTGGATCGTGAGGTAAGCTTTAATGGCGGGGCGCAGTCCTTTGAAGAACTTCTTTGCTTTGGCGAGGTCTTCCTTCAAAGAATCCGGAGCAAAGAAATGAAGCTCCTCGAACTTCTGTTGGTACTCCAACACGGACGAGTTCCTTGAGTCGGAATCATGAACTCAGCTTCTTTCGCATCTTTCACCGCCTCGGGAAAGTAGTTCATACAAAAAGCCTCTTTGAATAACTCCCAAGTTACAACTCCTGCATGCAAACCTTCCAAAACAGACGAGTGGAGATCCACCATGCATCAGCTTCTTGTTGCAACTTCGTTCAGCAAACAAAATCTTCGAGCTTCCGAGCATTGCAGATGTCGGAAAGCCTTCTCCAACTCACGAAGCCACTTGTTAGGAAACAAGGGGTCCTTGGTAACTCCGGTGAAAGTGGGTACTTGCATCTTCGAAAACTCTCCATCAAGCGAGTATGAGGAGTTCCAGCTAAACCTCCCGCATTCAGGACTGCGGCATGAGGATTCGCATTAGCACCAGCCCGGGTCTCATTATGCGAGTCATGAAACCCACCAACATCCGGTTGAACCGAGCTGCTTGTCTTTGCATCATATTGCCCATAATATTGGCAATATCTCCGAAACTTCCAACATTCGGGGCACCGGGGATCTCATGAGTACCCCGATCAACATTTGGTATCTCACCACCTCCATGAGGTACTTCACCACCTCCCTGAGGTATTTCACCACCTCCATGACCACTTTGGATTCACCACGCCCACTTCTCGGAGTAACCATTCTCGCAAAACCGAGAACATCAAAATACCGAATTTCGAAGATTCAACATAAACCACAAGTCCAAATGATTTGAAAACTTAAATCATGCTCAAATATATCCATATAGTCATCAAACAATATTCCATAAGGCAAAAATCACATTTTCCAAAAATTCAACAGCAAATGAGGTCACTGTGACCATTGGTCGAGTGATTGGTCGAGTGACCCAGTCGACCAATGCGTGCGGAGAATGCGAAAATTCGCATTATAAGCCTCATTTCCACATTCCAACCTCATTCTAACTTCTTCCAAAGGTGAGAGAGCTCTAGGGAAAATCTCCAAGAGTTCCCACAAGTGTTCTTGAGGTGATTTAGTGCTTCAACAACAACACCACAACACACCATCTTCACAAACAAGGTAAATTTCTCATTCTTTCTTCCATTTTCATCTTCTCATGCTTGCATTTCAATAAAACCATGTTTTACTTGTATCCAATGCTAGAAATCATGCTTAGGAATGCTTAGAAACATATTCCCTAGGTTTTAAACACAATGCCATGCATAGACAACAAGTTTTAATACATTGGTGCTCATCTCGCAAAGTTTTATACCGAAATCGATATCTTTAGAAAAATTTCGTTTTCTCTCAAACCGCTTGGAATTTTCGCACGAGATCAAATGCTACATGCTCAAGATGACATTGTAGATAGGTCCTTACAATTTGATTTAACCAATTTCAACTTTTCAAAAATCCAATTTTGACCTAAATTGCAAAATCCCCAAATTTCCTTCTTGCTGAATTTTTCGCTTTAATCCAAGTTTTCGATCGATTTTCATCAAAACAACTTCATAGACATGAAATTCCAAGTATTGCGCACATGCTAGTATGTTCAAATCAAATTTCCCCCAAATTTGAAATTTTCCGAAAAATTACGAAAATACCCTTTTGGCTCAAATCTTAAAATAGCACTAATTGGAATTGTCTCTTGTCTCTTTCACAGATACACTATGCAAAGGGGAGGGCGAGGAGGAGGTAGAGGTCGTGGTCGCATCGTAGGTGCTCTTAGGGGCAGAGGTCAGGTTCCTTTCGAGCCTAGACAGGAGGTTAGGAGACCAGACATGTTTGACACACCTCGGGTCGAGTTCTGTCACGAGGCCTACTTCGATTCTTCGCAACATCGAGATGGGACGTCTACTTCACTTACGCCAGCTCGAGCCTTTAGGATTCGCGCAGAGGTTCGACACATTACGGTGGACTCATCTCTTCACCGAGGATCTACCGGTATACCCGGAGCTAGTGAGGTTGTTCTTCAGCAACCTTACTTACACAGAGGAGGCTCGAGGCCAAGGACATCCACTTAGACTTGTCCTCAGGAGCAGGGTCTTCCAGACTCAGATTCGCTTCTCTACCCGGACTGTGAAACCCAGCCCTAACCTTGACCCGGAAACCTTGTTATTTGTAGGTCCGATGACCCGAAGTAAAGTAAGAAGTCAGCTTTGGGCCATCCCAGTAGAGGACTTGGTGTCTGGCTTTGAATCCATGAAGGTTGATGATGAGGTTCTATTTATGGAAACAGAATCCTGATGAAGATCTAATTAGTTGATGGACTTGGAGTGCTCTCTATCTTGGTTTGAAGGCATTTCTACCTACTAGGTAAGTCACTTGACTTGTGTGCAAAACCCCTTTAGGATTGGATTTGATCTGGACCTTCAATTCCCTGTTTTGGCCTTGCTGTCAGCATTGGTCGACTGATTGGTCGACTGGGCCAGTCGACCAATCCACTCGACCAATGGGTGCTGTCTTTGGCAATTAGGTTGATTCTTGCTCTATTTAAGTCTAACCTCGAGTCCACTTCGTATTTGCTGCCTCCAAACCCTCTGGAACGAACCAAAGACCTCTGCAAGTCATCTCTCTTGCATCCTTGGAGTTTTCTTGGCGGATCTTCGTCGGAACTCTTCTTTTTGCATCAAAAGGTATGTCTACTCTCTCTTCTTCTCCTCCATCTTTGTTTTTCTTTCCTTTTTGAGTTGAGACAGTAGAAGAGATGCTGCATTCTCTGTTGCAAACATCTCTGAACATGTTCTCATGATCATCCTAAGGATTTAAGGCTAGAACAATGATCTTAACCATGATCATTGCAAGCTTTTGAAGGATTCATGATCAAACCATGATTTAATCTCTGTTAATCTTCTAATCTGAATTCCGATCTCTTTGGATCTTCTTTCATTGATCATGTTAGTGGTTAATGGTTGTGTTTTCTTTCCATGATTCATAATCCATAGAATTCTAGTTGTTCTCTTCTACCTTACTATGTGTTCTTCATGATGCATGATAGTTACATATATGGTAGGTTTTATTTCCTTATTTAGATTTATGCTTCTAAGCCTTATTCCATGAAGACCTATGCATGTTTTCATGTTTTCATTACCGAAAGCAATGATCCATCCTCCTATAGTTCTTGTCCCTGTTTTCTATTTCAAAATCCATCAAGATCCATGTTTGATTTATTTATGGTAACTTTTTGTTTCCTAATTTGGATCTTGATACCTTGATTTGATTAGTGTTTTGAGGTCCCCTTTATGTTAGGATACTACTGATATAGTCTACCCCTTGATTAGTACCCTTTTGAACCACCAAATTCGGATTTCATATCTTAAAACTCTGATTTTATAAGCTACTGTCTGCATTGGTCGACTGATTGGTCGATCGGACCACTCGACCAATCCACTCGACCAATGAGTACAAAGCAACTCCAGAATTGGTCTGTTTCGGATGTTTTGATATCTTTTCTTCATAGGGATCTTTCCTAATATGTTGTATATACTTGTTTAGGACCTTCTTCTCAAGTTTGCCAAGATCTTACTTGATTTCTTAGGATTCTTTGCGAGTTATAAAAGGTAAGGATGGTTATTTCCTTAATTACATAGATAGCATGAATCTAGTTTCTATATTTGAATATCATTATTATGTTTCCTAAATTAGATTCTTACAATGATATACTACTGTTGCATAACTTTGATTACAGTAGCATTACTTATTCATATTGAATTGATTCATGAATGATTTACTTACCAATGTTATACAAGTGATTGTAAATATTGATTTCTTCCATATATGGAGTTACCATATATGTGATGTTATGAATTGATGCATGTGTATGCTTACGTATGGTTTGGGAAGGAGAGGTGTCCTTTTGACACTTCTGTCCTTGGACTACTACGGGAATATTATGGGATGTTTCCGGAGATGCCCTCTGGACACCTTCCTAAACTGTTGGATGACATATATAGGATTGTCTAGTAGTGTTTGGCTAGGATGTCCTGTTATGTCGACCCTAATCGGAGGGGTATTGAGACCGAACGACCCGTGGTAGCAATGGGGATTCATGGGCGCTCAAGACCGGTAACCAACCCGTGAGAGGACAGGAATCACATTGTGGGGGCCATTTATTGGTAGGGTTGCATATGGTTAGACTTGGGCTCACGGGCGCTTAAGACCGGTAACCAACCCGTGAGAGGACGTGAGAGCTTCCCGTTTACCATATGTGGATGATCAATAGGGTTGATGAGTCCGTAGTCCGAGTTGGTCGGTGCCATAGGATACGCCGACTCTAGTGTGAAGGATACCGGAAAGGATCGTCGGGACGAGGAATGGAAGTATCTGGATCTCGACTTGATGTAACCAAGTAGAAGACTTGCATTTGGCTAGGTTTTACCCCCGACATGCGCCAGTACTTATACCAAATGGTTGTGAGAGAGTGTGTTGACTTAACCCCCGCCAAGGTTTGTCCCGAGGGATGAAGGACCCATTACCAATCGGCTGCTCAAGACCGGTGAAATGATCCGTGAGAGAATCCAAGATATCTTAAATGGTTGAGGATGTGAGTGGACTTTCCTAAAGAAGTACGGTGCTACGACTTAAAGCATGTCTGCCAATAGAGACCAGCATACATAGAGTTAGATTCATTCATTCATTGTTTGTCTCATATCATATTGCATTTATGATTGTTCGGAATCCTCGCCATTTATGTTATTATGGATTTTAATCGCCTTATCGAGTTTCTTTGAAACTCATTCCTTTATTGTACAATGTTGTTAGACTATCCTGTGGTACCGAGTATTATGACGGTTCCTATGAGGAAGCGCAAGGCGAAGAGACATATCTCCAGGAAGGTGATTGCGGTTACCACAATTACTCTGAAGATCCCACGGGTGGTTATGCTCCGTACGATGCTTAGTCCGACCATTGAGTGGAAGCGTCCTTGTGCTATTTATGAGATCTATACCTACAAGGATGTCGTCTACAAAGTGGAGAATAATTTAGTTACCCAATGTACTTGCTACTGGGATTAGCTTTTATCTAGTTTATTCTTTAGAGCTACTTTTCCGCTGGATGTAAAGTGGGATTTTTGCTTCACTTTACTTATCTGTTTGACACTCTGATTATATCTATTATTCTAATTCATTTATGATGCATTCTTTCTTTATTGAATCTATGATTTATCTTCCGCACTCTTGTTATGATTGTTCATGATTATGTTATTGTTTATGTGGGAGGTTGATCACTCGATACCTGATCTTCGGGCTGTGGATCACACTCTCGGGTATGCCAGATAGGGTACCGGCTGGGAGGGCGTGACACGGACACTGGCTGAGATCTTGCAGGTTCCTTACTATCCACAGCAGTGTGTGTGGATACCTGCAGGAGCAGATCTGGACAGCCATCTGATGCCGTACGAGCTTCGCGAGATATGCTCTACGCTATGGGATAGCCGTCGATGCTTCACACCGTGGACTAGCGGACGGATGACGGGTTCTGCACGTATTATCGGTCGCATAGTCGGCCGAAACATCATGCCGAAAGCCGGACATCACCATCGGGTCACAGTGATGGAGGCCTTAGTCATCTACCGCATCTACATGGGCTTTGAGATCGATCTCTCCTACATCATTCAGCAGGTCATGCTGGACTTAGTTCTGCAGCCTAGCATGCGGAACCTTTGCTATGGGAGGCTTCTGACTTTGATCTTCGGGCATTTCGGGGTGAGTTTCGAGGATACACCGGTGGACACTAGATCACGGGGATACCCTATTGGGACTCGGACCATTCGTCGATGAGACTACATCGATCGGAGAGATCTCCCGGTCCGGAGGGTGAGGATGATGATGAATCGGGAGGATGAGGATCGGGGATCGAGGATGGAGGAGAGGATATCGGTCCCGATAGTGATGATCAGGCCGGAGATGATGCAGATATGCGCGAGGCTGAGCCTCGTGCATCACGAGTTTCCTTCATCACACTTCGAGGTAGGTGGCCCTTCACATGCGGTTCCGGAGACTTCGGATCTTGGAGCACAGATGAGATCGATGACTTCCATGCTAGAGAGGATGGAGGTCGACAGAGCAGATGTACGAGAGGATGGAGTCATGACAGATAGGATAGAGCATCGGGTGACTCAGCTAGCGAGAGGAGTTCGGTGCATACAGAGATCGAGTAGATCACCTAGATAGACCGTACCTTAGGATTTCCATTTATGCATTTCAGATGTAATCGTTGTAAAAACTTTTGAAATTAATGAAGTTCATTTTTGTTTCTCTTTAATTATTGTATGTTATGCAACTTTCTTTTCCTTGCATTAGTGACATTTGTTCAAGTATAATTATTGTATGTTATTCGGAAATGTTCTGTTATGCCTCAAAGGTCAAGTTTCTAATTCAGTGTTCTATTATTCACTTCTAAGAGTAGAAGAGTCATTTCAGATCAATGACTCAGGAATGTTCAGTTGTTGTCTTTTGTGGTTAGGATCTCCTCGAACCTTGGGCTCTGATACCAATCTGTCACGCCCTCCCAGCCGGTACCCTATCCGGCATACCCGAGAGTGTGATCCACAGCCCGAAGATCGTGTATCGAGTGATCAACCTCCCACATAAACAATAACATAATCATGAACAATCATAACATGAGTGCGGAAGATAAATCATAGATCCAATAAAGAAAGAATGAATCATAAATGAATCGAATACTAAATATAATCGTAGTATCAAACAGATAAGTAAAGCGAGGCAAAAATCCCACTTTACAACCAGCGGAAAAGTAGCTCTAAAAGAATAAACTAGACAAAACCTAATCCCAAGAACAAGTACATTGGGTAACTAAATTGTTCTCCACTTTATAGACAACATCCTTGTAAGTGTAAATCTCATAAATAGCACAAGGACGCTTCCACTCAATGGTCGGAGCAATAACCACCCGCGGGATCTTCGTGAGTAATTGTGGTAACCGCAATCACCTTCCCCGGAGATATGCCTCTTCGCCTTGCGCTTCTTCATAGGGACCGTCATAGTACTCAAGACTGCAGGATAGTCTAACAACATTGTACAATAAAGGAATGAGTTTCAAAGAAACTCAAGAAGGCGCTTAAAAATCCATAATAACATAAATGGCAGGATTCCGTAACAATCATGAATGCAATATGATATGAGACAAACAATGAATGAATGAATCTAACTCTATGTATGCTGGTCTCTATTGGCAGACATGCTTTAAGTCATAACACCGTACTTCTTTAGGAAAGTCCACTCACATCCTCAACCATTTAAGATATCTTGGATTCTCTCACGGATCATTTCACCGGTCTCGAGCAGCCGATTGGTAATGGGTCCTTCATCCCTCGTGACAAACCTTGGCAGGGGGTTAAGTCAACACACTCTCTCACAACCATTTGGTATAAGTACTGGCGCATGTCGTGGGTAAAACCTAGCCAAATGCAAGTCTTCTACTTAGTTAAATCAAGTCGATCCAGATACTTCCATTCCTCGTCCCTGACGATCCTTTCCGGTATCCTTCACACTAGAGTCCTCATAGTCCCTGACTACGGACACACCAACCCTATTGATCATCCACATATGGTAAACGGGAAGCTCTCACGTCCTCTCACGGGTTGGTTACCGGTCTTAAGCGCCCGTGAGCCCAAGTCTAATCATATGCAACCCTACCAATAAATGGCCCCCACAATGTGATTCCTGTCCTCTCACGGGTTGGTTACCGGTCTTGAGCGCCCATGAATCCCCATTGCTACCACGGGTCGTTCGGTCTCAATACCCCTCCGATTAGGGTCTGACATAACAGGACATCCTAGCCAAACACTACTAGACAATCCTAGATTTGTCATCCAACAGTTTAGGAAGGTGTCCAGAGGGCATCTCCGGAAACATCCCATAATATTCCCGTAGTAGTCCAAGGACAGAAGTGTCAAAAGGACACCTCTCCTTTCCAAACCATACTTAAGCATACACATGCATCAATTCATATCATCACATATATGGTAACTTCATATATGGAAAGAAATCAATAATTACAATCATTTGTATAACATTGGTAAGTAAATCATACATGAATCAATTCAACATGAATAAATAATGCTACTGTAATCAAAGTTATGCAACAGTAGTATATCATTGTAAGAATCTAATTTAGGAATCATATCTATGATATTCAAATATAGAAACTAGATTCATGCTATCTATGTAATTAAGGAAATAACCATCCTTACCTTTTATAACTCGCAAAGGAATCCTAAGAAATCAAGTAAGATCTTGGCAAACTTGAGAAGAAGGTCCTAAACAAGTATATACAACATATTAGGAAAGATCCCTAACAGAAAAGATATCAAAACATCCGAAACGGACCAAATCTGGAGTTGCCGTACTCATTGGTCGAGTGGATTGGTCGAGTGGTCCAATCGACCAATCAGTCGACCAATGCAGATAAAGAGCCTATAAAATCAGAGTTTTAAGATATGAAATCCGAATTTGGTGGTTCAAAAGGGTACTAATCAAGGGGTAGACTACATCAGTAGTATTCTAACAAATAGGGGACCTCAAAACACTAATCAAATCAAGGTATCAAGATCCAAATTAGGAAACAAAAAGTTACCATAATTAAATCAACCATGGATCTTGATGAATTTGAAATAGAAAACAAAGACAAGAACAATAGGAGGATGGATCATTGCTTTCGGTAATGAAAACATGAAAACATACATAGATCTTCATGGAATAAGGCTTAGAAGCATAAATCTAAATAAGGAAATAAAACCTACCATATATGTAACTATCATGCATCATGAAGAACACATAGTATGGTAGAAGAGAACAACTAGAAATCTATAGATTATGGATCATGGAAAGAAAACACAAGAATTACCTACTAACATGATCAACATAGAAGATCCAAAGAGATCGGAATTCAGATTAGAAGTTTAACGAGATTAAATCATGGTTTGATCATGATTCCTTCAAAAGCTTGCAATGATCATGGTTAAGATCATTGTTCTAGCCTCAAATCCTTAGGATGATCATGAGAACATGTTCAGAGATGTTTGCAACAGAGAATGCAGCATCTCTTCTACTGTCTCAACTCAAAAAGGAAAGAAAAACAAAGATGGAGGAGAAGAAGAGAGAGTAGACATACCTTTTGATGCAAAAAGAAGAGTTTCGACGAAGATCCGTCAAGAAAACACCAAGGATGCAAGAGAGATGACTTGCAGAGGTCTTTGGTTCTGCTCCAGAGGGTTTGGAGGCAGCAAATACGAAGTGGACTCGAGATTGGACTTAAATAGAGCAAGAACAACCTAATTGCCAAAGACAAGACTCATTGGTCGAGTGGATTGGTCGATCGCCCAATCGACCAATCACCGACCAATGCCGACAAAGAAGACCAAAACAGGGAATTGAAGGCCCAGATCAAATCCAATCCTAAAGGGGTTTTGCACACAAGTCAAGTGACTTACCTAATAGGTAGAAATGCCTTCAAACCAAGATAGAGAGCACTCCAAGTCCATCAACTAATTAGATCTTCATCAGGATTCAGTTTCCATAAATAGAACCTCATCATCAACTTTCATGGATTCAAAGCCAGACACCAAGTCCTCTACTGGGATGGCCCAAAGCTGACTTCTTACTTTACTTCGGGTCATCGGACCTACAAATAACAAGGTTTCCGGGTCAAGGTTAGGGCTGGGTTTTACAAGTGCATGCCTTATACAAGTGCTACAAAATATAGAGAGTTGTTCAGGTATTAATGTTTACTACCGCTACCACCATCGACCGCTAAAGCAGTCCCGTGAGGTAAGTAATCAAGCTAGACTTGATTCCATTATAAGAAAATCTCTCTTCGTTCTTAACTTTGAGAACATCAGATCCACATCGGTTGCAGGAAAAGATTCTCACCTTACTCTGCTATACCCCTCCATGCTTCGGCGAAGAGTGGACTCTGTTCAACAATTTCTTTTTTGAAAAATGTTGATCAGTAGAGATTCGATGGATTTGGTTTCAAACGAAATGCATTGGATCATATTATAATCAAACAATTTATGTTTAATATGACAAATATGAGGTAAACTACACTGCTTATAGCATATAGTAACTGGTAGAATTAATAGGATTGGCATTTCCATAATTCCTAATAACAATTAGCAGACAAATCTGTCCTATTTCAATAGAGTAGCAGCGGATTAACACCAGGCTCTAGCGTTATATGTGCATATCCATCTGTGTGTAAATAACAAGTACCCATATGTATAACTGAGTAACCATTAATCCTTCATCACCATTCAGCAATTAAGAATTATAAAGAAGTAACCATTAGCGCTCGCAAAGAACCAGACTCTTATGGTGAGTTGTTCATCGCCAGAGGAAGGTATAGAGCTAATCGACCATTATGTATAGCACGGCGAATCTCCTCTTGATTTCCAGGCTGGATTACAAAAAAAATGCCTTCCCACTTGTCTAACGTTCGATTCTCTAGATAAACTCCAGCCATATAGCAAGGTGTTTCACACAGCGGAGGCGCTGATTAGTTTATTTTTAATTACTGAAATCCCTACCCACAGGATTCCGCAGTAGCAGCAATGTGAAATTAAGAAGATCATACTTCGGGAAGATTATACCAGAGGAAAAGCTTCTGCATCCCTGAAGTTCTTACTTCCGGTAAGGTTAATCTTCCCTTTCCTTAAATCTAAAAGGGTAATTTACAAAATTCGCAGCATGTGATTTTGAACTTCTATCCTCAGTAATATAATATTATAAATCGATGTGATACGCTCAATGGAGTGATCGAATCCAAGAAAACAGAGCGAGTTCCGCTAAATTTTCTTGGTTTCGCAATCTCGATTCGGGAATAATGTATAGATAAATAATTCCTCAATCTTCATGAAAATTTATTATTTGAAAGAGAAGAAGAGGAACGTAAGACGTACCTTATGGTTGGATTACTCAAAAAGAGAATTTGAAGGTAGTATTACCTCACAAGGGAATTTGATCACCTAATTATTATTCGGAGGGTTGATCTACAGTTTCTGATATGATTTGCACGATGGCTTTTTTATCAAGATTCCCACAGATAGCGCCAAATGATGCGTCTAGAAATTTTTAAGCCTCCGGATCTGTGAAGATGACCCGCAAAATAAAGTTAGACGTGGCCCAACCGCTGGGGTCAAGAGGCCACCTGTAAAATCCAGCCCTATTCTAACCCTGACCCTAACCCGGACCCACTGTTGTTTTTAGGTCCAAAGACCCGAAGCGGTGGTAGAAGAGACTTACGGACCCTTTTAATTGATAATTATGAGTCAGAGACCAAGCCCATGGACACTGACGATAATACCCCTTACTTGAGTACATTGTCGGTGTTTAATGAAAGTCTGCGCATCGGAGAAGAATGATTTAGTTGAAGTACCTAATGAACTCCCATGCACAATCCAAAGGTAGTCCCCGAAACTAGAACTCTTGATTGAATTGTAGAAGAAAACCCCATTCAATTTGACCTTGTATAGCCCTCCAAGTCCTTGTCTAAAGTTGCTAAAGTAAACCTGATTTTCTGCTGAGAAACATTTTGGTCGATGCTCTTTGGTCGATGCCATCGACCAAAGTTTCCCAGTTAGACAAGTTAATGATTCTTGGAATATTCCCTATTCTATTTATACTAGCCTGGTGTTTTGAGCCCTATTGCAATCATTTTCACTCCTGAGAATGTGGGGGGAGCTTCCCAAAGCAACTCCTAGGCACTTGTCAAGAGGAGTCTACCAAAACTCATTGTTAATCATTGTTTCTTGTCTCCATCTACAACTACAAGGTATGATTCATCACTTCCACTCTCTATTCTATATTTTTCTATTCCTTTCCATCCCTCTCTTGCTGTTGAGACCTTGGAGATGGTGCTGCAACCTTGCAACCATCACTCCAAGTGTCCACTCTTGCTTATGTCACATCCCCGGATCTTCTCATGCTTGCATTTCAATCAAAACCATGTTTTGCTTGTATCCAATGCTAGAAATCATGCTTAGGAATGCTTAGAAACATATTCCCTAGGTTTTAAACACAATGCCATGCATAGACAACAAGTTCTAACATATTGGTGTTCATCTTGCAACGTTTTCATACCGAAATCGTTATCTTTAGAAAAATTTTGTTTTCTCTCAAACCGCTTGAAATTTTCGCACGAGATCAAATGCTACATGCTCAAGATGATATTGTAGATAGGTCCATAAACTTTGATTTAAATAATTTCAACTTTTCAAAAATCCAATTTTGACCTAAATTGCAAAATCCCCAAATTTCCTTCTTGCTGAATTTTCCGCTTTAATGCAAGTTTTCGATCGATTTTCATCAAACAAACTTCATAGACATGAAATTCCAAGTATTGCGCACATGCTAGTATGTTCAAATCAAATTTCCCCCAAATTTGAAATTTTCCAAAAAATTACGAAAATGCCCTTTTGGCTCAAATCTTAAAGTAGCACTAACTGGAATTGTCTCTTGTCTCTTTCACAGATACCCACTATGCAGAGGGGAGGGCGAGGACGAGGTAGAGGTCGTGGTCGCATTGTAGGGGCACTTAGGGGCAGAGGTCAGGTTCCTTCAGAGCCTAGACAGGAGGTTAGGAGACCATACATGTTCGACACACCTCAGGCCGAGTTCCTGTACGAGGCCTACTTCGGTTATCGCAATATCGAGATGGGACGTCTACTTCACTTACGCCAGCTCAGAGTCTTTAGGATTCGGCAGAGATTCGACACGTTGCAGTGGACTCATCTCTTCACCGAGGATCTGCCGGTATATGCCGGTATACCCGGAGCTAGTGAGGTTGTTCTTCAGCAACCTTACCTACACAGAGGAGGCTCGAGGCCAAGGACATCCACTTAGACTTGTCCTAAGGAGCAGGGTCTTCCGGACTCGTATTCGCTTCTCCACTCGAGCACCGGGCCGAGATCTTGTAGGTTCCTTACTATCCACAGCAAGTGTGTGTGGATACCGCAGGAGCGGATCCGGACAGCCATCCGATGCCGTACGAGCTTCGCGAGATATGCTCTACGCTATGGGATAGCCGTCAAGCTTCACTCCGTGGACCAGCGGACGGATGACGGATTCTGCACGGATTAACGGTCGCATAGTCGGCCGAAACATTATGCCGAAGGCCGGACATCACCATCGGGTCACAGTGATGGAGGCCTTAGTCATCTACCGCATCTACATGGGCTTCGAGATCGATCTCTCCTACATCATTCAGCAGGTCATGCTGGACTTAGTTTTGCGGCCTAGCATGCGGAACCTTTGCTATGCGAGGCTACTGACCTTGATCTTCAGGCATTTCGGGGTGAGCTTCGAGGATACACCAGTGGACACCGGTTCACATGGATACTCTATTGGGACTCGGACCATTCGTCGATGAGACTGCAGCGGTCCGAGAGATCTCCCTGGTCCGGAGGGTGAGGATGATGAGGAGTCAGAGGATGAGGATCAGGGGTCAGAGGATGGAGGAGAGGATATTGGTCCTGATAGTGATGATCAGGCCGGAGATGATGCAGATATGCACGAGGCTGAGCCAGTGGATCACGAGTTTCCTTCATCACACTTCGAGGCGGGTAGCCCTTCACATGCGGTTCCGAGACTTCAGATCTTGGGGCACGGATGAGATCGATGACTTCCATGCTAGAGAGGATGGAGGTCGGACAGAGTAGATGTACGAGAGGATGGAGTCACGACAGGATAGGATAGAGCATCAGGGTGACTCAGCTAGCGGAGGAGTTCGAGAGCATACGAGAGATCGAGAAGATCACCTAGATAGACCGTACCTTAGGATTTCCATTTATGCATTTCAGATGTAATCGTTGTAAAAGCTTTTGAAATTAATGAAGTTCATTTCGTTTCACTTAATTATATATTATGCACCTTTCTTTTCTTTGCATTAGTGACATTTGTTTAAGTATAATTATGGTATGTTATTCGGAAATGTTCTGTTATGCATCAAAAGTTAAGTTTCTAATCCAAGTGTTCTATTATTCACTTCTAAGAGTAGAAGAGTCATTTCAGATCAATGACTCAGGAATGTTCAGTTATTGTCTTTTGTGGTTAGGATTTCCTCGAACCTTGGGCTCGATACCAATCATCACATCCTCCCAAATGGTACCCTATCCGGCATACCCGAGAGTGTGATCCACAGCCCGAAGATCAGGTATCGAGTAATCAACCTCCCACATAAACAATAACATAATCATGAACAATCATAATAAAAGTGCAGAAGATAAACCATAGATCCAATAAGGAAAGTATGAATCATATATAAATCAGAGTACTAGATATAATCAGAGTGTCAAAAACAGATAAGTAAAGTGAGGCAAAATCCCACTCTACAACCAGCGGAAAAGTAGCTCTAAAAGAGAATAAACTAGACAAAATCTAATCCCAGTAGCAAGTACAATGGGTAAATAAATTGTTCTCCACTTTATAGACAACATCCCTATAAGTGTAAATCTCATAAACAACACAAGGGCGCTTCCACTCAATGGTCGGACTAAGCATCGTACGGAGCATAACCACTCGCGGGATCTTCAGTGTAATTGTTGTAACCGCAATCACCTTCTTGGAGATATGCCTCTTCGCCTTGCGCTTCTTCATAGGGACCGTCATAGTATTCAAGACTGCAGAATAGTCTAACAAACATTGTACAATAAAGGAATGAGTTTCAAAGAAACTCAATAAGCGCGATTAAATCCATAATAACATAAATGGCAGGATTTCAGAACAAACATAAATGCAATATGATATGAGACAAGCAATGAATGACTGAATCTAACTCTATGTATGCTGGTCTCTATTGGGAGACATGCTTTAAGAGGGCATCTCTGGAAACATCCCATAATATTCCCGTAGTAGTCCAAGGACAGAAGTGTCAAAAGGACACCTCTCCTTTCCAAACCATACTCAAGCATACACATGCATCAATTCATATCATCACATATATGGTAACTTCATATATGGAAAGAAATCAATAATTGCAATCACTTTGTATATAATTGGTAAGTAAATCATACATGAGTCAATTCAATATGAATAAGTAATGCTATTGTAATCAAAGTTATGCAACAGTAGTATATCATTGTAAGAATCTTATTAAGGAAACATATCAATGATATTCAAATATAGAAACTAGATTCATGCTATCTATGTAATTAAGGAAATAACCATCCTTACCTTTTATAACTCGCAAAGGAATCCTAAGAAATCAAGTAAGATCTTGGCAAACTTGAGAAGAAGGTCCTAAACAAGTGTATACAACATATTAGGAAAGATCCCTAACAGAAAAGATACCAAAACATCCAACACGGACCAATTCGGGAGTTGCCGTACTCATTGGTCGAGTGGATTGGTCGACTGTCCAACGACCAATGCAAGAATGATAACCTAAAAAAAACAGAGTTTTAAGATATGAAATCCGAATTTGGTGGTTCAAAAGGGTACTAATCAAGGGGTAAACTACATCAGTAGTATCCTAACATATAGGGGACCTCAAAACACTAATCCAATCAAGCCATCAAGATCCAAATTAGGAAACAAAAAGTTACCATAATTAGATCAACCATGGATCTTGAAGAATTCAAGATAGAAATCAAAGACAAGAACAATAGGAGAATGGATCATTGCTTCAGGTAAAGGTATCATGAAAAGCATACTTAGATCTTCAAGGAATTAGGCTTAAAAGCATAAATCTAAATAAGGAAACAAAACCTACCATATATGTAACTATCATGATTCATGAAGAAAACATGGTATGGTAGAAGAGAAACAACTAGAGATTGATAGATCATGGATCATGAAAAGAAAACACATCAATTGACTACTAACATGATCAATATAGAAGATCCAAGGAGATTAGAATTCAAATCAGAAGTTAAACAAAGACTAGATCATGGTTTGATCATGATTCCTTCAAAACCTTGCAATGATCATGGTTAAGATCATTGTTCTAGCCATTAATCCTTAGGATGATCATGAGAGACAAGTCCAAAGATGTTTGCAACAGAGAATGCAGCATCTCCTCTACTGTCTCAACTCAAAAGGAAAGAAAAATAGAGATGGAGGAGAAGAAGAGAGTGTAGACATACCTTTGATGCAAAAGGAAGAGTTTTGACGAAGATCCGTCAAGAAAATCACCAAGGATGCAAGGGAGATGACTTGCAGAGGTCTTTGGTTCGTTCCAAAGAGTTTGGAGGCAGCAAATACGAAGTAGACTCGAGATTGGACTTAAATAGAGCAAGCAAGACCTAATTGCCAAAGACAGCACTCATTGGTCGAGTGGATTGGTCGACTAGTCCAGTCGACCAATCAGTCGACCAATGCTGACAGCAATTCCAAAACAGGGAATTGAAGACCCAGATCAAATCCAATCCTAAAGGGGTTTTGCACACATAACAAGTGACTTACCTAATAGGTAGAAATGCCTTCAAACCATGATAGAGAGCACTCCAGGTCCATCAACTAATCCGATCTTCATCAAGATTCAGTTTCCATAAATAGAACTTCATCATCAACTCTCATGGATTCAAAGCCAGACACCAAGTCCTCCACTGGGATGGCCCAAAGCTGACTTCTTACTTTACTTCGGGTCACTGGACCTACAAATAACAAGGTTTCCGGGTCAAGGTTAGGGCTGGGTTTTACAGTGGTACCTGCAGTAGAGTCTAAGAAAAATGTTGCAAGAAGGAGTGAGTTCAAAAGAACTCAGCAAGGCAGGTTATTCCACAATAACATAGATACATGATACAAAACATAGCATGATGCAATATGATATGAATCACATGATGCAATTATGATTCTCACTCTATGTATGCGAGTCTCTATAGTAGACATGCTTTAAGTCGTAGCACTATAATTCTCTGGGTTGTCAGCCACTCCCCCTCAATCATACAAGATATCTTGGGACTGCCCGGGGAAGTTCGGTAAAGTCATCTCAAAAAAAGAACCATGGTAGGGGAATCGGTCACCGCTCTCTCACATCACCGTTTGGTATAAGAACTGGCGCATGTCATAGTAAAGCCTAGCCCAATGCAAGTCATCTACTCAGTCATATCAACTCTGATCCAGATACGTCCATTCCTCGCCCCCGGCGATCCTTTCCGGTATCCTTCACACTAGAGGCAGCGTAATCCCAGATTACGGACTTATCAACCCTATTGGTCATCCACAAATAGTAAACGGGAAGCTCTCACTGTCACATCCACCCAGCCGGTACCCCATTTGGAATACCCGGGAATGTGATCCACAGTCCAAGGATCAAGATTTGTAGGTCCATGCCTCCCACATACACAATGACATAATCATGAACAAAGATAATCAAAGTAAAAACATTTAGTACTAAGTATCATGAATAAGATAAGATTAAATAAATCAGAGTGTGGAAGACAATAACAATAAAGTGTGAACATAATCATAAAGGTGAGAGAAGGTATGATAACCGCTCTCTCAGAGCAGCGGAAAAGAAGTGTGATAACGTTAATTACAAGTTCAAGTATCTAAAGATAATCCCAAAGACAAGTTAGTTACATGACCAAAGGTTCCATAAATACACCAGAGAAATGGGGCACTAAGCTAGGGTTTCCTCTACTCTAATAACAGTCTCCTCATTGGTACGGATGAAGTAAACCCAACTTTGCCGCTCCCTCACAACCGTGGGGCTAACCCTGGTGCGGATAGTAATCCTCCTTGGCACCAACACTCGGATCTTCACAGATGCCACTACCCGAAGGGTAGTATGTGGAATCATAGTCCGTCTCGAAGGGGGTGCCATCGTAGTCTTCGGTACCTGTAGGATAATCTAAAAACATTTGTACAAAAGGAATGAGTTCGAAGAACTCAGCAAGCCAGTTATTCCATAATTAGAAATCATACACATACAGAACATACATAATGCAATGTGATATGGAACATATGATGCAGTATGATTCTAACTCTATAAATGCTAGTCTCTAGGGTAGACATGCTTTAAGTCATAGCACCATACTTCTTTGGGTGGTAAGTCACTCCCCCTCAATCATACAAGATATCTTGGGTCTGCCAGGGAAGTTTGATAAAGTCATCTCAAAAACCATGGTAAGGGAATAGGTCACCACTCTCTCACATCACCATTTGGTATAAGTACTGGCGCATGTCACAGTAAAGCCTAGCCCAATGCATGTCATCTACTCAGTCGGTCAAGTTTGGTCCAGATTCGTCCATTCCTCGCCCCCGGCGATCCTTTCCGGTATCCTTCACACTAGAGTCAGCGAAATCCTGGATTTCGGACTCATCAACCCTATTGGTCATCCACAAATAGTAAACGGGAAGCTCTCACGTCCTCTCACGGGTTGGTTACCGGTCTTGAGGGCCCATGAGCCCAAGTCCAGCCATTTGCAACCCTACCAATAAATGGCCCCTTTCGGGTATCCGTAGTATGGTTTATGTCCCCTACCGGATTGGTTACCGGCCTAGAGTGCCCATCCAACCATACACTACCACGGGTTGTTCGGTCTCAATGCCCTTCCAATTTAGGTCTGACACGACAAGGATAAACTTAGCCAACCAACTAGACAGTCCTATGTATGTCATCCAATAACTCGAGAGACTGTCGATAGGCACCATTGGAGAACATCCCATACTATTCCCTCAATTGCCTAAGGACAGTAGTGTCAATAGAACACTCCCCAATCCCAAGTCAATACGTAAGCAATCACATATTTAAGTTCATCATCTTTCATGCATCCAATACATCTTATCATAAAAGTTAAAACATAATATTGAAATGAATCAACATAGACATAAGTAAACAAGAATAGTAATGTAACATGACAAGAGTATAAAGATGTCAATACTACTGTTCTAACACATATATAACAGTCTTATAAAGATTTAAAAGTAGTCAGAAGGTTCTATTCATAAACAAGAACATAAATCATAAGTTGGTGATCTATATATTTATGGAGTTAACCATCCTTACCTTGGGTTGAATTGAGGATGAATTGAGAATACCAAGAAATAGTCCAAAATAATTGTTAAGGCCCTAAACAAACATCAATAATAAGTTAGAGAAGAAATTAGGAAGATTGGATATCAATTGGATGAAAACTGGCCAAAGTTGCTGTCAGCAACAACTTTGGTCGATGGTTTTGGTCGATGGTTTCGACCAAAAGGATCGACCAAAATTTCCTTCGGGACAGAATGATGGATTTTTGGGTGTTTTCATCCGAAATTGGTTTTCCGGTGTTCGGATCAATCTGAAACTTGGAGGAACACTTAACAATAGTAGTAGGACACTATAAGTCAAGAAATTTACCCAATCCAATGGTCCAAACAAAAAGCCCCAAATTGAGCTAACAAGTTCAAGTGACAAACATCATCACATGAGTTGGGATTGATTGCATTGTCTTGGAAATGGCATGTAATAGCTAAGGGAACTAATAGGATTTCGATTGGAATCATATAGAAGTGATAAACATGAACATAGCATGCCCTACAACTCAGTTTGGTACAAAATGACATGATGTTAAAAGAAAAATGAAGGAATACATATGCTAGGCATGAGGTGGAGGCATAACATCAATGGATGGCTAAGAAACTCATAGGTTAATCATGTGTAGACACTTGGAGTGGTGATTGCAAGGTTGCAGCACCATTTCCAATGTCTCACCAGCAAGAAATGAATAGAAAGGAATAGAAAATGGTAGGATAGAGAGTGGATTGGTGATTCATACCTTAGTGTGGAAGAAGTAGACAAGAATCAATAGTAAACAATGAGTTTTTGATGAGGTGCCCTTCACATTAGCCAAGGAGGTGCCTTAGGAAGCTCTCCCCACGATTTCAGGTGAGAAAATGATTGCACAAGGCTCAAGGCTCGAGGTCATAATAAATAGAATAGGAATATTCCATGGAATCTTTAACTTGGCAGACTGGGAAACTTTGGTCGATGGTTTTGGTCGATGGCATCGACCAAAAGTATCAACCAAAAGTATCGACCAAAATGTTTCTCGGCAGAAAAACAGGTTTAGTTCAGCAACTTCAAGTAGGGATTTGAAAGGCTATACAAGGTCAATTTGAGTGAGGTTTTCTTCCACAATTCAATCAAGAAGTCTAGTTTCGGGGAATACCTTCGGATTGTTCACAAGAGGTCATTAGGTAAATCAACGAGATTAATCTTCTCCGATGCGCAGACTTTCCTTAAACACTGATAATGCATTTAAGCAAGGAGTATCATCATCAATGTCCATAGGCTCAGTCTCCGAATCATGATCATCAATCAGAATGGTCCATAGGTCTCTTCTACCACCGCTTTGGGTCTTCGGATCTGAATACAACAGTGGATCCGGGTTAGGGTCAGGGTTAGAATAGGGTTGGATATTACACTCACGTCCTCTCACGGGTTGGTTACCAGTCTTGAGTGCCCATGAGCCCAAATCTATCCGTTTGCAACCCAATAAATGGCCCCTTTCAGGTATCCGTAGCATGGTTTATGTCCCCTACCAGATTGGTTACCGGCCTAGAGCGCCCATCAAACCATACACTACCACGGGTCGTTCGGTCTCAATGCCCTTCCGATTCGGGTCTGATACGACAGGGACATCCTAGCCATACATCTAGACAAGTCCTATGTATGTCATCCAATGGTCCAGGAAAGCGTCGATGGGCATCTTCGGAGAACATCCCATATTATTCCCTCCGATGTCCAAGGACAGAAGTACCAGTAGGGCACTCCCCAATCCCAAATCATACCTAAGCAATCACATGCTTATTTCCATCCATTGCATATCAACAATACATTATCATATTGAAAACATGTCATAACATCTCATAATACAGTGTATAAATAAATACAAGAATAAGTAAACATGCTAAACCAAGTAAGTAAGCATGGTGCTACTGTCATAAGGTAACTACAGTAGTCATATGATGTCTAAAATCAACTAATAAGTTAAGTCTACTAAGTTACCAACAACAACGTAAAACTCATACAGTCTATGTTATATGGTGATAACCGTCCTTACCTTAAGTCGTGATGATGATAATCCAACAATCTCAAAAGAATGATCCAAAGATGGAAATAAGACCCTAGACAAACATAAATGAAAGGTTAGAAAAGAAATCGGGAAAATCAGAGGTCGAACGGGTTAAAACGGAGCAAGGTTGCTGTCAGCAACAAGTTTGGTCGATGGTCTTGGTCGATGGTATCGACCAAAAGGATCGACCAAAATTCTCTTCGGGGCTGCATAATGGGTTTTTGGGGATTTTGGTCTGAAATGGGTCTTCCGGGGTTCGGATCGATCCGAAACTTGGAGGGAATGCTAGGAACAGTGTAAGAACACTACCTAGCAAGTATTATCACAATCCAATGGTCCAAATGAAAACCCCCAAATTGAGGTCCTATGTTCTAAAGACAAGAATCCTAGAATTCATGAGAAATTGATGGAATTGAAAGGGAAGCTAGAGAATTAGTTGGGGAATAGGTTAGGAACATGATTACAATCATTTGCAAGCCAGAGATTAGACTAATCATACTCCACATCTCAGTTTAGTATAAGAAATCAAGTTGTTAAGCAAGGAATCATGGTAATGTATATGTAAGGATCAAGATGCAAGTGAGGCATAGCAAGAATGAAGGAAAAGCAAGTATAAATGGGAAGAGACGTTCATGGCAAGGTGTTTGCAAGGTTGCAGCACCTTGGCCATGGTCTCATCAGTAAAAGAAGAAGGGAAGTGAGTAGACTAGAGAGCAAGAGAGAGAATCATACCTTGGAAGATGATAGTTGAAGAAAAGAGACAACGATTATTGTAGAAGATCATCACCCAAGCCAAAGAGGAGCCTTAGAGGAGCCTTCCCAGGTTCTCAGGAGTTGGAATGAGTGAAATATCGTTCTAGGTTCGAGATTTCACTTAAATAGATGAAGGAATATCCAAAAAGCATCTTTTTCTCGATTCTGGGTAACTTCGGTCGATGGTTTTGGTTGATGGCATCGACCAAAAGGATCGACCAAAACAGGTAACAGGTTTCAGCAGAAAATCCAGAAATAGTTCAGCAACTTCGAACAGGGATTCGGAGGGCTATACAAGGTCAAATTGAGTGATGTTTTCTCCTACAAGTCAATAAAGAAGTCTAGTTTCAAGAAATACCTTTGGATCAAGCATGGGTGTTCATTAGGTCCACCAACTAAGCTCACCTTCTTCGATGCGCAAGCAGGATTTGCCAGACATAGTTCAGCAACTTCGGACAGGGATTTGGAGGACTATATGGGGTCAAATTGAGTGGGGTTTTCTCCTAAAAGTCCATCAAGAAGTCTAGTTTCAGGAAATATATTCGTATTGAGCACAGGATTTCATTTGGTATTTCAACTAATTCACCCCTCTTCGGTGCGCAGATTCAAAACTAACACTGACAATGCTCTCAAGTGAGGGGCATCATCGTCAATGTCTATGGGCTTGGGCTCCGACACCAAATCATCAACCAAAAGGGTCCAAAAGTCTCTTTTACCCCCACTCTGGGTCTTCGGACCTACAAACATAATAGATTCCGGACCGGGTCAAGGTTAGGATAAGGCCAAATATTACAGGTCTACCCTAAGGGAAAGGTCTGGCATGACTTCTTAAGGCTTTCAAAGATAATAACACTAAAATAAAGGTCCAACTTTAAGGTCTAATATCAAACAAGTCTTTCTTTATCCCAAAACAAATAAGGTGTCTTGGCTAGGTTTGGGCTGGATGTCACAATTAGGATAGAAGAAACCCTTGTCTAGTGCCCCATTTCCCTGGTTTATTATGGAACTTTTGGATATGTAATTAACCTTCTCTAGATTGCTTTATTTTAACATGGGATTGTAATTCACTAGATTACTACTACATTTCTGCTGCTTTGAGAGAGTGATTTTCACTTATTCTCTCATCCTTATGATTACACTTACACATTGATATTATCTATTTCCGCACTCTGATTAATTGAATATTATCTTATTCATGATATCTATTATCTGTTGCTTTTACCTTGATTATTATTGTTCATGATTGTGTTATCGTGTATGTGGGAAGCATGGTCCTTCGATTTTTTATCCTTGGACTGTGGATCACATTCCCAAGTATGCCAGATAGGGTACCAGCTGGAGCTTAAGTCAGTATCTGGACTAATCACAAAGGCTCTGGCTAATTGCAGAGCATAAGAATAATGAATACGTAATTAGGAAACGATTCAGATACCTGATAGGTTGTACGTCCTTGGTTTATATAGATTTTACCTCTAATCCTTGACCTTTGAATGAATTCTCGATCTCCTTTGGTGGCCGTCCGATCTTAGGGTTTTTCCCTAGATATTGGGGACGTAACTAGTTACCTATTCTCAACATGATTCCTTCACCGCTTTGTTGATAAAGGCCTTCTACAAGTCAGCTTCATCTACCACAAAGTTCGGGAGGCCATACAAGATTAGTAACTGGAATACGGCGCCCTTATGATTGTTTCATTAGGTCTTGGTGGGCCCCAGTCACGGTGTGACCAGGACGAAGACTATGAACCCGGTCTGGCGGGTTCAGTGCAATTTTCATCGTATCACTACTTCATTTGAATGGTAATTTTATGCGACTTATATTCCTCCTATGTGTTGTTTTCAGGACTAAGACTGAATATTCAACTTAAACCCAATGTCATGAATTCTTGTAGAATACAAAGGCCAGGCATTCGACATTTCAAATTTTCTCTCTTACTGTATAAGAAACACATTTCACCCTTCTCCTTGTCAAAGAACTAGTCAAATGATAATTGGATTTTTTGTTATTGTCATTTTTTTTGTGTGTTCATTTCATTTGCTGAAGCAGATAGCTTTAAATGTCTCATTCTTGTAAATGACTTTGTGATTAAGTACATCATGTGATCTCATTATTTAGGATTGTATATTTGTAGAAGTAGGTAACATTTTTTGCTTCTTCATGGTCCAGCACAATCTGCTAATACAACTAATTAACATGTGAGATGTAGAGCTAAGTTCTATGATGTCTCAAGAAAGCTAGGTATAATTTTGATATCAAGTGGCCTTGAGAGAAAAGCAATAAAGTAAAATCCCTTGAACCACCATTATAATGGTTATTCAATACATCTCATGGTTGAGACAATTAATATTGGAAGACAGTGAAATGGATATGCATTCAAAGAACTTCATGGAAGAGCTTGTAGGGTAACATATGATAACAATTCTTCCATGTGAATGAGATCCTGAGGTGGAAGTGACTTTTCTTAATCCCACTCCATAAGGTATGTGGGAGTTGAGCTGGTCTAGAGTATTGCTTGGTAACAAGGTGTTGAAAAGTCTACTATCACTTCTGACTTGCATCACATCATAAATCAGCTACTGTACCAATGATTCTAGTCATTTGTCAACTTTAAATAAGTATGAAGATGCTATTGTGACATTTCACTTAATATCATAAAGCATTGAGAAGGTAATTTTAGATGCCTCTAAACTACCACATACTGTAGGTTGTGCTCCTAACAGCCATATTTGCCCTACTGCCCCAATCACATGGGGGAAGATACTTGCAGTCCGCCGCACTATCCTGAGGAATATGGTTCTAACTAGTGAACCAACTAGTTCTTTTGAGAAATGCTCACATATTTTTTTATTCATACTCCTACTGAATTGTTAATACAATTCAGACAAGTTAGTACAGTACATTGTGTCCTAAAACACATGTATAGATTTATTGTTTTAAGTCTCTCATTTTATCAGTTCAAATAGCAGTTCCATCAGTGATATAGAACAGAGAAAGTAATGGGGGGCAGCATAGGGAAAAGCTGACAAGGAATGAGAGTTGCAGGCGGAGGACAAAGAGAAGTCACATAAGAAGAAGAACGAAGGGGGGACATGCACAGACACACACTAAGCTCAGGCTTTAATTCATTCTATTCCATCATCTGTTACTTCCTCAAAGAGGCTGCAGTAGCCCTTTTGAAGAAAGCAAATGTACATACTGTGGGTGATTATAACTGTCCAGTACACCACTAATAAAAGTAAATTGAAACACAACTTTACTGAAATAACTGAAATAAAAATCTAATCAGGGCTAGGAAGGCTTGGACTTGGACTGAGATGGTAACTCTTCTACTATATAATTGGGCCTAGGTTAAGGTAAGAGCGGCCCCCCTAAATCCTGCATGAAAAGTTCCTTTGGTTGGTCCACTATCAAACCTATGCTAGTTGAGCCTTAAATTGCAGTTAGATTCTATGTCAGAAAAGGGTTAATTCCTAATTTCCTATGATTAACAAAATGTATTGAAGGAGTAAGGACTCAAAATTTGCTTCTACTCTAGAAGGGAAAGGTCTAACCCAATCCTTAACCATGGTTTTTGTGCGAAATTTCCCACTAAACTGTAGGGGAACCAAAAAAAGTCCTAGGTTTCGAGTGAAACCAAGGAAAATTCAACAAAACCATGCAAAACTAGGAAATTTCCCCCAACCGTGTCAGAACCTGGTTCGACCCAGCTGGACCAGCCAGTTCATGAGAAAAATTCGAGGGAAACTCAAGTTTTGACCTTGTAGAAACCTAGGAAATTTTGTGGAAATGTGGGACTTTTTCCTGCAAGGTTCAACATCAAGTTTTGATAGGTTTTAGGGGTATTTTGGGGTGGGGACTCTACATATAAGCTAATTAGAGTCTAAATAACACATTGGCACATTCATTTTGCTAAATAAGCCATTCAAAGTACGTAATATCAATGTAGAGTTTTTCGAAAAATACACTATAAACTTTTAACTACTTTTAACTAAAGTACATAACATTCAATATATAACTTCTATGTTCAAAGCATCAAATATAAAGTAACTGACAATACCACTCTGGCACTCCTCTTGGCATTGAGTTGTACTTCCCTTTTATTGTCGATTTCTTTGTGTTTGATGTTTTGAACTTAAAAGTTATATACTGAATATTATATACTTAAGTAGTTAAAAGTTTATAGTGTATTTGTAAGAAAACTCTACATCGATGTTATGTACTTTGAATGACATATCTTACATTGATTTTTTTTTTTTTTTTTTTTTTTTTTTTTTTTGCAAAATGAATGTGCCAATGTGTTACTTAGACTCTAATTAGCTTATATGCAGACTCCCACCTTAAAATAGTCCCAAAAACCTGTTGAAAGTTGCAGGAAAAGTCTCAAGTTTCCTCCAAATTTCTCATATTTACTTGGTCGAAACTTGAGTTTCCCTCAAAAAATTTTCCATGTCCTTATTAGGTAAATTTAACCAACTTGGAAATAGGAATAGTCTCAAACAGGGTGAATTACAACTTAAAAGGGATTTTATTTTATATTCTAAATCAAAACCATGGAGTTAAATGCACAACATGTATAGAACCCTTCCTTAGACTTGTTCTTTAGAAAAGAAGCCCAATTTGGTGATGAATCTGCTTCACCAGTTAACATGCAGGGTGAAATGGAGCTTCCAGAAAAAATAAATCTTATGCACATAACCGATAAATAGGAACTTCTGTTGCAAAAGATATGGTAACAACAAATAAAGCACCTCACAAGGCTTTTTATCAGCATAGAAAAGTATTTAACTTAGTTGAGATATAGTAAAACAGAAAATAGAGCACTTCACAAGGCTTCAATGACCTTTAATCAGTGTAGAACTGTATTGAGCTTACTTGAGATATAGTAAAACAGAAAACAAAGCACTTCACAACGCTTTTGATGACCTTTAATCAGTATGAACATTATTGAACTTACTTGAGATATAGTAAAACAGCAAACAAAGCACTTCACAAGGCTTTTAATGACCTTTGATCAGTGTAGAACAGTATTGAACCTACTTGGAGGCACAGTATAGACTGAGGAATAAAAACAAGAAATAAGACTGAAGATATGGAAGTCTCTCACCAGCTGCACTAGCATCTCATTAGAGATTTCTTTCACACAGAATCCCTTTATCACATGAAGAACGGCATAAAGCCATTGGTCCCCTCCCCCCCCCCCCCCCCCAACTCCTCTTTTTATTATTAATAAAGTAACTACAGTTCTCATTTTGTGTGGATAAGAGTTCCTCTAAGGAACAGTTAAAAATAAAAATGGGACCTAGTCATACTCTAATATCTAACTTCTAGATAAAACTTAAATTAGAAGCTCCTATTGTAGTAGGACTTTATAAACGATTCTTGATTCTTACCTAATTAGTGTTGGCGCAGCAGGGTGATGGTGTAACCACTCACAAAAACTTATATATAATTCTCACAAGAAGGAGGTGTAAATACACTACAACAAAGAAAACTCTTCTACCTTAAGGAAGGCTTACAAAACGTGCTACAGCACTTTTCTTTCTCTCTCTTCAATCTCTTTCTGCTCACGTGTATCAAAGGTGTTTCAACACCTTTCTTCTCTTACTCTCCTTCTCTTTCTTTCCACTTACTCTCTTGCTTCCTTCTTCTATTGCACACGCGCATACTTTCACAATAGCAGTTCCATTCTACTATCTTCATCAAGCTTCTGAACTGAACCCACTTCATCTCTTCAACCGCCTCTGCATCTTCTACCTTCTGATCTTTGCTTTGCCGACCTTCCAAGTCGGTGTTTGACTTCAACAATTAGAAAGCCAAAAGTGACAAAAACTCTCCCGTGCAAGACTAATTAAAACTTATTAATAAGCGAGGCTTGGTAGTGGACCATCAACTTAGCTCAATGGGCTGTTGCTTCGGCCTTTCTTCTCTTACACCTCCTTCAATCCATATCACTGGCAACTTGTAACCCTAAGTTTCCACATTCCACTAATTAAACAGCTTTAATTATCGCTGCTTTCCAGTTGTAATTCATATCCTGGAATTGGTCCTTAATTGAAGCCTGAACCTAATATGCCGTAAACCTGCCTTCAATATCATCACAAGCACTACCATAATGCCTCGCATGACATTTCCAAGTACATATGAGTTATTGTACTAGAACCAAATACAGCCTCTCTCCTCCTTCACCCTATGTGTTGAAAATGCCAGCTGACCAGTTCTTAAGCTGCATTAGTGGGTTTTTATTTATTTTATTTTATTTTATTTTATTTTCTCCATTACATTATAACGTCTGAGAAAAGGTAATCTATCTATAATATCTCGTCTAGCTGTTAATTTTGTTGATGTTAATTTTTCTCTTTTCCATGTCTTAGGTTTTTTTAGTTTTCCGAAACGCCAACTGTACTTATCAGGATACAGATGCCGGCCAAATGCATTGAGAACTAGTATATCATCTCAACTTGCTGAAGTTTCACTCCCTAAAGAGGACCACAACACTCACCCTTTAGTTAAGATGTGTGGAATTACAGCACCTAGAGATGCTGCGATGGCTGCAGAAGCTGGTGGCTCATTTTATTGGGATGATCCTTTGGCCAACTCAAAATGTTCTGTCTCACTTTCGGTTGCAAGAGAAATCTCGAAAGTAGCTAGAGATTATAGAGCGGAGCCTATTGGAGTATTTGTAGATGATGATACAGCTACAATATTAAGAGCTGCTGATGCATCTGACATTGAGTTTGTGCAGGTAATTACCAATCTAACATTGATAGGTGTTGAGGCTTGATTGATTCACTTATGACAAAAAGAAGCTATGCAGCTTCATGGAGATGGTTCTCGAGCTGGTTATCAAGTTCTACTGCAACAACGTCGTATAATCTATGTCCTTCATGCCAATGAAAATGGTGCTCTTCTAAATCAAATTTCTGATGAAGAATGTTCCTTGGCTGATTGGGTTCTTGTGGATAGCGCAACAGGCGGAAGGTTTGAAACATTTTCCTCCTATTTCAGTTATGATCTGAAGCTCTAATTTCATGTTAATTGCATGCTGTAATACAAACTAAATCTTCATTCAATTGCTGAAATGCTCATTGACTGTATCTGGTATTACATTGAACTTCTTGAAACGTCCTTAAAATTGAAACAGTAATTTAATTTTGCATTTTGAAATCCAGCTGTGTTGGCATAATCTCATCTTTTCCCTAGTCTTTTCTGGAACTGTTGGAATTTATTAATATAATTAATAAATTAGTTGCCCAAGGGCAAATCTGGAAACTCACAATTAGGGCGGTTACAGAATATAGGTTATATATTTGTAACCACCGCATTAGTGAGAGTGTGTGTGATTTCATTTGTACGAGATTTCTTCCAGAAAAGAGGCAGCTCCATCTTTCTCTCTCTCTCTCTCTTAGATTCGCTGGCTTGGAGGTTTCCTTCCTTGCTTTAGATCTTCTTCCATCTTTTATTTCACAGGCATTTGGGTTGTGGAAATTCTTCCCTTTCCTTGTGATTGTGGAATCATCCCGGTAAAGATTTGGTGGTGGAACGAGAACGTGGATCCAGAATTACTTCCGCTCCGAATACTTCAAGTAAGGGAAAGCGAATCCAGGTAAGGAATCTTTCCCCCATCAATTAATTGAATTGAACTATTTTTTGAGTATTACCAACATTGGCATTAGAGCCATTGGTTCCCACGGTTCTTTGTTCCTCCCCATTGTTTAATTTCGTTGTATGGATCCAATGGGAGGATCAAGGGTTTACGGAGAATCCAGGGTTTAGTACGAAACCTATGGGAGAATTGATAGGGTTTTTGGAAACCCTTAATTTTGGTTCGGATCCGAGTGGGAGGATATTGTGAATTTCCCTAATGAAGATTTGCATGAATTGATAATCAATGATGATAATTTTTGTTAAGATTTAATGCTGGATTTTTTTCATGTGTTCGTGGATTTTCTTTTTGAAAAAAAATTGTTAAATGGGGAATTGATGTCCGTCTGGTCATAAAAGCCAGACGACTCTCAGATGGTGCACCATCTCAAAATCTATCTGGTCACAAAAGCCAGACGGACTCTCAGACGGTGCGCCGTCTCAGAATCCGTCTGGTCACAGAATGCCAGACAGACTGTCCGTCTGGTGAGACGGTAGTCCATCTGGGTAGATGGACTCCCAGACGGAGAGCCATCTCAGAATCTGTCTCAGACGGATTGTCAGACGGTGATCCGTCTCAGAATCCGTCTGAGTTTTTTGTCCAATTTTGAATGTGTTTCTATTTATTGGGCATCTATGGCTCACAAAATCTATGTGATGTTTGAGCATTGAGGGCCTAATGGGACCTAGTGGGAGTTAATGAGGTAAAAGTGTTCAGTGTGAACCACCTCATAGCATTAACATGATTGCATGTTTTATTTTAATAAAATTGTTTTTTATGGGTCTATCAATCATGTTTCTTGCACAGAATGAAACTAGTGTATAAGTCTATGTGGGTTTGCATGAGAATTTGATTGAATGTTAGTTAGCATCTCTTTTGGTTTAAGTGTTTATCCCATAGGTTGACTATGCTAGTGTGATTTGTTGTTGCATGAGTTGTGTTTTATGCTAGATTTATTGAACTCATTCTTGAATGTAATATCTCTAGAATAAATGGCTGCTACAAAGAGCATAGTTGCTGACCTCACTAAAGGAGATAAGCTGAATGAGAGGAATTATGACCTCTGGCACCAAAAGGTGCAATATCTCCTGGAAGAGCAAGATATGCTGGAGACCATAAACCAGACCATGAACCCACTTGAGGAAGGTACCACTGCACAGCATCGCAGGGACCTTGATACATACAATGCTTGGAAGAGGAAAGACCGGGTAGCCAGGATTACAATCCTGAGCTCCATGAGGGATGACCTGATGCTTCGTTATGAGAAGCATAGGACTGCAAAGTCTTTGTGGGAGGCTATGAAGTTCTAGTACGGAGGGACTTCCACCACAAGAGGCCGCTAGCTCGGACTCACCTTTGACGGTTATAAGATTCGCCAGGGTCACACCATTAGGCAGCATATAACCATCATGTCTAACATGATTAGTGAGTTGAGCGCATGTGGGCGCCAGAAGATTGATGAGGAGCAAGTCTCCGCAGTCATCAGGTCATTGCCAAAGACTTGGGAGCATATGAAGATCTTCTTGACTCATGCTGATGAAGTCAAGACTTTTGATCAAGCTGCCAAGCACCTTGAGCTTGATGAGGATCGGATGTTGGCCGATGCCCCTCAAACTGATGTATTTATTGCTGAAGCTAGCACTAGTACGGGTGCAGGCTTCAAGCGCAAGAAAGAGAAAGCTCAACCTCAGTGGTCCAAGCAAAGTAACCAGGGTGGGAACAAAAACAAGAGTGGCCCCAAGCATTCAAGGGGGACTAGTGTTGGCAAGAAGAAATCAGCTTTGATTTGCTTCAAGTGCCGAAATCCTGGTCATTTTGTTCGTGATTGCATTGAGCAAGAGGTATGTACTGTGTGTTATACCTCATCTTGTTATGTAACAAGTTCTACTATGCTTGCTGAACTAAATCCTTTGTGGATTGTTGATTCAGATGCGACAGAACACATAACAAGGGAATGCTCGAGCTTCGTGGAATACCGTCGTATTCCAAGAGGAAGCAGAAGAATAACGATGGGGAACAGCTCAAGCGTGGAGGTTCATGGCATAGGCACATGCAAATTAGTTTTGCGAGGTGGCCAGACGTTGTTACTCCATGATGTGCTGTATGCTCCAGACATTCGGAAATATCTTGTTTTTGTTATTTATCTTTTAAGACATGGTTTTAGAGTTGTATTTGAAAACAATTCTTTGGTTTTGTATCTGGGTGATACAGTTTATGGTTATGGTTTTCTTAATAATGGTTTCATTGTATTGGATACAATTGATTATTCATTTAATTCTAGTAATGCTTTACTCTATGCGTAGAAAAGCAGCTTCTTCATATCCATCCTTCCGGGAAGGACCTTATTTACAATCTTATAAATATGCTTTCATTATTTTCTCCAGTGTTAACAGTCTATTTATTTGCTTTTTACTTACTCAGAAATCTTTTGAATTTGTATTCAAAATTTGCTGCAGTGGCCAAGGATTCAACTGGGCAAAGTTTAAGTTTCCATCTATTAAAAGCAAACATGGATGGCTTTTAGCATGAGGAATCAACACTGATAACGTCTTTGAAGCTCTTACTACTCTGAAACCTAATGGTATTGATGTGAGCAGTGGTATCTGTGGTTCTGATGGTGTTGGAATTTATTAATATAATTAATAAATTAAATGCCCAAGGGCAAATTTGGAAACTCACTATTAGGGCGGTTATAAAATAGGGCTATATATTTAGGTAACCACCGCATAAGTGAGTGTGTTTACATTACGTAAATTTTCCAAGAAAATGAGGCGGCTCCCATCTCTCTCTCCCTCTCTCCAAGAAACGCAGGAAGGAGAAACCTAGTTGAGGTTTCCTTCCTTTGCCTTAGATCTTTCTTCCATCTTTTTTTTTTTCACACGGCATTTGGGTTATGAAAATACTTCCCTTTCCTTGTGATTGAGGAATCATCCCGTTAGAGAATTGGTGGTGGAACGAGAACGTGGATCCAGATTTACTTCCGCTGCGAATACTTCATAAAAGGGAAAGCGAATCCAAGTAAGGAATCTTTCCCCTGTCAATTAAATTGAATTGATATATATGGAGTATTACCAACATTGGCATCAGAGCCATTGGATCCCACGGTTCTTTGTTCCTCCCCATTGTTTAATTTCATTGTATGAATCCAATGGGAGGATCAAGGGTTTATGGAAACCCACGGAGAATCCAGGGTTTAATACGAAACCCATGGGAGAATTGATAGGGTTTTTGGAAACCCTTATGTTTTGGAGAATCTAGGGTTTAATACGAAACCCATGGGAGAATTGATAGGATTTTTTGGAAACCCTTATGTTTTGGGTTCGGATCCGAGTGGGAGGATCCTTGAGAATTTCCCTTGTAAATTTTTGCATTAATTGATTAACCATGATAATTAATTTTGTTTAAAATTTATTGTTGGATTTTTTTTTGTGTTTTTGGATGATTTTTTTTTTATTATCCATGATAATTAACACGTTTTTTCCATTTTTTTGAAAAAAAAATTCGTTCATGAAAAAATCCGAAAAAAACGTTGTTTTTTGGTCAATGTGGACCAGACGGACAGTACATAGTGGCCCAGATGGATTTTCTGTCTGGGAGACAGTCATCCATCTAGTTGCAGAAATCTAGACGGAGAGCCGTCTCAGAATCCGTCTAATTTTTTGTCCAGTTTTGAATGCGTTTCTATTTACTGGACATCAATGGCTCACAATCTATGTGATGTTTGAGTATTGAGGGCCTAATGGGGCCTAGTGGGAGCTAATGAGGTAGAAGTGTTCTGTGTGAACCACCTCATAGCATTAACATGATTGCATGATTGCATGTTTTATTTTATTAAAACTGTTTTAAGTATGGGTCTATCAATCATGTTTTCTTGCACAGAATGAAAATAGTATATAAGTCCATGTGGGTTTGCATGAGAATTTGATTGAATTTTTGTTAGCATCTCTTTTGATTTAAATGCTTACCCCATAGGTTGACTATGCTAGTGTGATTTGCTGTTGCTTGAGTTGTGTTTTATGCTAGAATAAATGAACTCATCTTAGTATATAATGTCTAGAATAAATGGCTGCTACCAAGAGCATTGTTGCTGACTTCACGAAAGGAGATAAACTGAATGAGAGGTATTATGACCTCTAGCACCGAAAGGTGCAGTATCTCCTAGAAGAACAGAACATGCTGGAAACCATAAACTAGACCATGTCCCCACCTGAGGAAGGTACCACTGCATAGTATCGCATGAACCTTGAGCTTTACAATGCCTGGAAGAGGAAAGACCGGGTAGCTAGGATTAGTATCCTAAGCTCAATGAGGGATGACCTGATGCTTCGTTTTGAGAAGCACAGGACTGCAAATTCTTTGTGGGAGGCTGTGAAGTTCCAGACGGGAGGGACTTCCTCTACAAGAGGCCGCTAGCTCAGACTCACCTTTGACGGTTATATGATGCGCCAGGGTCACACCATGAGGCAGCATATAACCATCATGTCTAACATGATTAGTGAGTTCAGTGCATGTGGGCGCCATAAGACTGAAGAGGAGCAAGTCTTCGCAGTCTTCAAGTCATTGCCAAATAGTTGGGAGCATATGAAGATCTTCTTGACTCATGCTGATGATGTCAAGACTTTTGATCAAGCTGCCAAGCACCTTGAGCTAGATGAGGATCGGATGTTGGCCAATGCCCCTCAAACTGAAGTATTTGCTGCTGAAGCTAGCACTAGTAAGGGTGCAGGCTTCAAGCGCAAGAAGGAGAGAGCTCAACCTCAGTTGTCCAGGCAAAGTAACAGGGGTGGGAAAAGAAACAAAAATGGTTTATGAGACATGGTTTTAGAGTTGTATTTAAAAACAATTCTTTGGTTTTGTATCTAGGTGATACAGTTTATGGTTATGGTTTTCTTAATAACGGTTTCATTGTATTTGATACAATTGATTATTCATTTAATTCTAGTAGTGCTTTTATTTGCCAAGATACTGTGTGTATTGATTCTAATTTGTGGCATGCTAGTCTAGGACATATTGGCTTAGATAGGATGAACAGGTTGGCAAGATAAGGTCTCTTAGGCTAAGGTTCACTATCTGATTTGCCAACCTGTGAGTCATGTCTAGCAAAAAAAGCAACTAGAAAACCATTTGAAAAGGCTTTGAAAGCCTCTCTTCCTTTAGAACTTATCCATTTAGATGTGTGTAGACCCATGAATGTGCATACTAGAAAAGGACAGGCTTATTTCATCACATTCATAGATGACTATACACGGTATGGTCACATTTATCTAATTTCTCATAAGTCAGAAGCTCTAGAATGTTTTCGGAAATTCATGAGCTTAGTTGGGAATCAGTTAAATAAAAGGATTAAAACACTTAGAACGGATAGAGGTAGAGAGTATCTCTCCGATATGTTCAAAGGGTTGTGTGATGAAAAGGGGATATCTAGACAACTTACTATTCCAGGGACTCCACAGCAAAATGGGGTTGCTGAGAGGAGGAATAGAACCTTGCTAGACATGGTGAGATCCATGATGGCGCAGGAAAATCTACCCATCTCTTATTGGGGAGATGCTTTGCTGACTGCGGCCTATATCCTTAATAGAGTTCCAACCAAATCGGTTCCTTCCACACCATATGAGTTGTGGAACGGAAGGAAGCCAGATTTGAGTTACTTGCGTGCATGGGGATGTGCAGCATATGTTCACTCTACTTCTCACCAATATGGAAAGCTTGGACCCAGAGGAAGAAAGTGTATCTTTGTGAGATACTTTGAACCCTCAAAGGGCCATGTCTTCATTGGACTAGATGAGAGTGAGAGGAGAACGGAACTTGAGTCTAGGGATGTAACATTCTTGAAGAATGATTTTCCATCTCTTTCAGGAGTTAACAAAGAATCATCAGAATTCTTTGAAATACAAGATAGTGGTCTTGTTACTCAAAGGATTCAGATTCTGGATAATGAACTTGGGTTTCATCCAGAAGATCCTAGTGGGAGTGGGAGTGCAGATGTGATAGCTACCTCAGAGGGTGAGCAATCTGACATGCACTTGTGCCGTACTGGGCGCGGGCAAGTTCCTCGTCGACGTTTCGACATAGAGGATGAAGCCTACATGGTAACTCCTGAAGAGATCGACTGTGAGATGACTTCAATCGATGAGCATGAACTGAAGAGCGTGCAGGAAGCTCTTGCGGGGTCAAGCTCAAAGGAATGGTTGAAAGAAATAGTGGAAGAGTTTGAGTCGATGAAAGTTAATCATGTCTGAGACTTGGTTGACTTGCCGCCGGGCCGAAAGGCAATTGGGAACAAGTGGATTCTCAAAATCAAAAGAAAGGTGGATGGATCTATTGAGAGATTCAAGGCCCGTTTAGTGGCTAAGGGCTACACCCAACGAGAGGGCATTAATTATGAGGAAACTTTTTCCCCTGTGGTTAGGTTTGCCTTAATCCGCCTCATACTAGCCATTGTTGCTCAGTTGGACTTGGAGCTTTATCAGATGGATGTAAAAACTGCTTTTCTCAATGGAGAACTTGAGGAAGAAATCTATATGGTTCAACCTCAAGGCTTTGAAGCTAATGGACTTGCATGCAAATTGTGCAAGCTTAAGAAGTCCATATATGGCTTAAAGCAAGCATCTAGACAGTGGAATGTGTGCTTCCACCAAGCTATGATGGAAATGGTTTTTCCATGCTTGAGGAAGACCACTGTGTTTACACCAAGAGATCTGATGATAGTTATGTCATTCTGACACTTTACGTAAATGACATACTTATGGCTAGCAATAGCAAGGAGCTATTGGAAACCATTAAGAAATGGTTGTCCTCCGTATTTGATATGAAGGACATGGGTGAAGCAAGCTATGTGCTTGGTGTCAAGATTGTTAGAAATAGGCAAAAGAGATTACTGGGTTTATCTCAGGAGACTTATATTGACAATGTCTTGATGAGATATCAGATGCACAACTGCAAACCAATTGATACTCCAGTGGAGAAGGGTTTGCATTTGAGCCTTGATATGGGTCCTAAGACTCCAAAGGAGAAAACCAAGATAGAAAGAGTTCCATATTCCAGTACAGTGGGTAGCCTTATGTATGCTATGATGTGTACTAGGCCGGATATTTGTTATGCAGTGGGTTTGGTTAGTTGGTACCAATCAAACCCAGGCATAGAGCACTGGAAAGTAGTCAAGAGGATATTGAGATATCTCAGAGGAACGAGTAACTACATGTTGTATTACCAAAGATTGGATTTGCGCTTAGTTGGCTATAGTGATGCCGACTGGGCTGGAGACATTGATGAGCGCAAATCAACCTCTAGATATGCTTTCTTGCTGAATGGCGGGGCCTGATGAGCACATTTATGTGTGAAATCTAAGGGCATAAAGCATGCATTTTACACACTTTGAGTAGAGCTACCTTGGGTTTTATGTTGTTTTTGCAGATTTTATGCATTTTTAGGACTTGAGCGAATATCTGGAGTTTTGGGTATTAAAAATGCGATTTATACATGTCAAGAGGTCCATTCAAATTCTCAAGTGCGAAAGTGGGCCTGATTTGGAGCATGATGGGCTAGAGATGCAATTATGGGCCAACTCTAGAATATCATGTAAAATTAGATTAGGATTTTTATTTTATTTTTCTTTATTGTAATTGAGAGTTGTATGGGGCCCACAAGTAGTCAAAGACTAGGATTTTTTATTTTTTTAGAAGATTTTATTTTGTTAGATTTTATTTTTTTCTCTAATTAGTTTTTCTCTCTCTCTCTCCCCACTTTCTATTTTATTTACTTTCTTATTCCCTTAATAACCAACCCACTTATATTTTTGTTAACAAAATATATATTTTTATTTTCTTTTCTTTTCTTTTCTTTCTCTTTCCTTCTTCCACTTTTCTTTCTTTCTTCCACTTTGTCTCCACGTGAATTTCACTATAATTATTTTTTATTTTATTTTTTTTCCACATTCTCTTTCTCTCTCCCTCCCTTGAATTTCTAACGAATTTTAGCTCTTTCTTTCTTTCTTTATTTATTTTATTTCTTCTTCTTTTATTTTACTCCTTATTATTACTAGTATTATTGATATTATTATTATTATTATTATTATTATTATTATTATTATTATTATTATTATTATTATTATTATTATTATTATTATTATTATTATTATTATTATTATTCTTGTTTGTAAATTATTCTCCTTCTTCTATAAATATTACCTCCCTCTTAGGTCTAGGGAGACTTGATTTTCTCTTTAGTTTACACACTTTACTTTCTCTTTAGTTTTACTTTAGTCTTACAGTTTACTTTAGTCTTGCACTTTCTATTCTCTTTACTTTGCTCTAGGTTTTCTCTAGTTCTTTGATTAATTTGTGGGTTCTGGTTTTTTTTAGATTGAATGTTTAGGAATATTGAAGTTGTGTAATTTTTTTCTTTTATGCAAGTGTAATTCCTTTAGTTTTATCAATGCAATTTCAAGTTCAAGTTCGAATTCAAGTTTCAAGAGGATTTGCTTTCTCTCTGGGTCTAGCAATTGCAGATCTAGTTTATTCTAGATCTGGTTGTTAGGGTTGGTTGAGATTCGAATCGTTTATTCAAGTTTTGTTTGGAAGATGCAAGTAAGTAAGATTCTTCAATAGTCTTCTCTCCCCCCTCCATTCCCGCTTCTATCTACCCCTCCATATTTTTAATTTAGGATTTACTTTCAGCATTATTTATTGTTCTCCCTTCCCCTGGATCCTTGATCAAAGATGCCTACAGTCGTGCCTCTCTTTGGTTAAGGCTTCCTTTTCCTTTTCTTGCTTTGTTATTTACTTTCTGTTATTCACTTTCTGCCTATTCATTCATTATCTCGGACCACATAACCGGAGCAAGCCTACAATCGTGCCTCTATTTCTGGTGATGGGTGGTGTTGCATCTGCATTTCCTTTTTATTTTTATTGTTCGCATTTTTTTCCTGTCTTTTATTTATGCATTAGTTATGTTTGCTTTATTTCTTTTTTCGTTTCAATTCGATTGCATTAGATTTATGGATTAGGATCGTTGGTTTAGTTTAAGTAATTAGTTAACAAAAATTGAATCATTCCACTCTCGCATTACTATTAAGAAGTTGAATTATAGGTGGCATATCTCCCTGAGATCGACCCGTTAGCTACACGATACTGTGCGCTTGCGGTTATTTTATTTTGCAAACAGGGTCATTTTGTGGTGTAGCAAGAAGCAGGCTTGTATATCCCTCTCGACCATGGAAGCAGAGTATGTGGCATGCTCAGATGCGGTTCAAGAGGCTGTTTGGTTGAGGAGATTCCTTTGACATACTGGGATTGTGATGACATCCAAAGAGGCTGCCCTTGTCTACTGTGATAGTACGGCAGCTCTTAGCTATGTTAAGGACCCCAAGTATCATGGGAAGACCAAACATATACAGTTGAGAAATCACTTTGTTAGAGACATTACATCAAGGAAGAAAGTTGTACTTAAGCACATATCTACTAGTCAGATGGTAGCTGACCCTCTTACCAAACCTATAGCCAAGGATGTTTTTTGTTTCTCATGTAAAATCCTTGGGCTTGCGTAGATTGTGACTTATTTTTGTATTGACACTTTCTTATTATTGAGTAATATGTGTTCATTCCAGCATTTATTTCATTCACTTTCTGTGTGATTGTGTTACTTCTAGCATAAAACAAGATATGTCAATAGGCAAGAGAATGGCTCACTCACACGAGCATTCGCCTCTGGCGCCTTGGAGGCGAGCAGAGATGAGACGGATTGTGAATGACTTTGTGTAGGTCAGTTCATAATCATGATGTCACCTTGATTTGGAATCAAGATGAGTTTCTCTTGTGAAGAGAATCGACATGAATGTTCCCACTATTCATGTTGCCTATAGGAGCCAGGTACGAGTACTTTATGTGGTGCTAGGGTGGCGACAATAAAGAAACTCGGGTAAGGCGCAAGATGTTGCGACTAGACTAAGACCTGTATGGTGTTGAGATGGACATACGTTCTATTGTATATAGAATGCTCCACCATAGCACATATATCATACTATGTGTGCTTAGCGATCATTGGAATTGAGAGGATGGATCCTTGCTCCTCTCATTGTGTGAGTCCTTGACCTTATGGTCCATTAGTGTTCTCAGTGACTTTCGACGACATCATGAAACGAAGGGTTGATGTGGCTACTTTGGGGTGTTACCTATGGTCATGATAGATTCGACCTAAAGGGGCACTACCAAGAAAGGAGTCAATCCTAAGTGTAGTGATGGTCTGGGGCGAAAGGAAAGGTTTGATTCAACTGCACCCTAAAAGTGTTTGCTGGCGCCAACTGTATGTGTTACAGTAGTGAACATTTTAAGGACAAGAAGGTGATCTCTCAGAGGGATCAAGATACCTTCAGTCTGGTGAGTTTGAATAAACCTAGGACACTGTGTTATACTAATGCTTATTTGATATGTTTCTTTGAGTGATGTATCATTCTGGCCTTCTGGGAAGGTTTCTAGTTTAAGGCTCACGCGTGCAGGTATATCAGCAGTCGCACAACCTATTTTTCCAGTATGACTTGTGGATATTACTGTCTGGGACATAGGTGGTCTATGTATCTAGGATACATAGTGAAGAGATCAATATATGTGTATATCTGAGATATACATGTGTGTCTGGGACACAAGAGGTGTCACATCCACCCAGCCGGTACCCTATCTGGCATACCCGGGATGTGATCCACAGCCCCGAAGATCCATAGTTCAGGGACCACATAATCCACATCGACGATAATACAATCATGAACAGATAATAATCATAAACTAACAATGAATGATCATGGAATTCAGAAATAAGGTGTCAGACATAATCAGAGTGCGGAAATAAATATCAAATCAGATAAATTAAGAAGGCAGTGGGCGGAATCCACTCCTTCACCAAATGGAAGTGAGGTCAAAATTTAGTTAAGTACAAGTCTCAAGTTATAAAGGTAAGTTAAAGTTATTACAATTCTTCTAAGTATACTGTCACAAAAGAAGGGGTAACTACTCATAAGTCTCCTCCATAATAAATATATCTTCTTCAAAGTTGAGGACCATGGAGACCCAACATGACTGCTCCCATACAACTCCGGGGCTAACCCTGGTACGCCTGGTAATCTTCTTCGGTATGGTCACCGAAGTCTTCAACGTAGCCAGCCTCCGGATGGTAGTATGAGGTATCTGGGTCCGCCTCAGGGAGGGTGCCATCAGAGGAATCACCTGTAGAATAGCCTAACAAAATATTGCAACAGAAAAGGAATGAGTTCAAAAGAACTCAGCAAGGAAGTTATCCCACCACACATAAACCACAAGATAATCATAAAATGATGCAGATGATATGAGGTATATAATGCAATATGACTTTATTCTAAGTATGTTGGTCATCTATGGTAGACATGCTTTAAGTCATAGCACCATACTTCTTTAGGTAGTCTCAGTCACTCATCACCGGGGGGAATTGGGTCCTGCATCCCTCTCGGACAAATCCACGGTTGGGGTTTCGGTCACCGCTCTCTCACATCACCGTTTGGTCTAAGTATTGGCGCATGTCAGGGTATAGCCTAGCCCAATGTAAGTCATCTACTTAATCATATCATGCCAGTTCCAGATACTTCCATTCCTCCCCTCTCAGGATCCTTTCCGGTATCCTTCACACTAGAGTCACGGATTACTCACCGGACTCATCAACCCTATTGGTCATCCACAAATGGTAAACGGGAAGCTCTCACGTCCCTCTCACGGATCATTTCACCGGTCTTGAGTGCCCGTGAGCCTAAGTCTAGCCATTTGTAACCCTACCAATAAATGGCCCCTTTCGGGTAACCGTAATGCAATTTATGTCCTCTCACGGAGTGGATACCGGTCTTGAGCGCCCACAAATCCACACTGCTACCACGGGTTGTTCGGTCTCAATGCCCTTCCGAATCGGGTCTGATATGATAGGGACATCCTAGCCATACATCTAGACAAATCCTATGCATGTCATTCAATAACCCGGGAAAGCGTCAATGGACACCTTCGGAGAACATCCCATACTATTCCCTCCGATGTCCAAGGACAGAAGCACCAGTAGGGTACCCCTCAATCCCAAGTTATACTTAAGCAATCACATGCCCAAGTTCATCATATCAGTTCACAAGATACAATGTCATAATAAACATTCAATTCATGACATTGACATAAGTCATCATATATTGAAATTGATAAACATGATAAAACATTGGAGTAATATAATGTAAACACAAAGCTACTGTTAAAAGACATATGTAGCAAGTCTAACACAATAAGAATATGAAATAGAAACTATATTTACTAGGTTAGGAATACCAAGTCAAGATTTCCATATCCTAGGTAATTACATCGATAACTATCCTTACCTTGAATCGGAGAAGAGAATGGTCCAAGATCACAAGCAATGGCCCAAATAGTCTTAAAGTCCTAAACAAGCATATATGAAAGGTTAGAGAAGAAATCAGAACAATCGGAGATCAAACGAATCAGAATCTGGGCAAAAGTTGCGACGAGCAACTTTATTGGTCGATACATTTGGTCGATAGTATCGACCAATAGTATCGACCAAATCAATTCCGGGACAGCAAGCTGGCTTTTCGGATTCTTGCCCAGATTTGGTCTTCCGGGTCTCGGATTGACATGAAACTTGGAGGATAGTCTAAGCACAACATGGGGACACTAATTATCAAGAAACTTTCATAATCCAATGGTCCATTTGGAAATCCCCAAATTGACATATTAAGGTTAAGAGTTGTAGATCATGGCATTGGCTATATCTCAATGCAAATTAGGGGAAAACATGGGGGATTAGGTAGGGAATCGTTTAGAAGTAACATGGAGCACATATGCAAGGTATAGATTAGGTTAATCATGAGCTTCATCTCAATTTTGGTAAATAAAGCAAGTTGGTAAGCAATAAATCATGGAAATGTGTAGTCAATGATCATGAGGTGAATCAATCATAGTCATATCGGTGAAAACATCATTGTATGGGGTTTAGAAGGTTCATGGCAAGGTGTATGCAAGGTTGCAGCACCTTGGCCATGGTCCCAACAGTAAAATAGAGAAAAGATGAGTGAGAATGTGATTAGGAGAGAGAGTCATACCTTTAAAGTGGAACAAGAAAGTAGGAATGAGTGGTTGGCAATGATTGATGAAGAAGATGCTTCACCACTACCAAGGAGGAGTTCTTGGGAGGCTCTCTCACGTTCCCAGAGATGTTAAAAACGCGAGAATAGGGCTCCAGTCTCGAGGAATAAATAAATAGAAAAGAATATTCCAAGAATCTTTAAATGCGGGCTCAGCGGACTTGTTGGTCGATACCTTTGGTCGATGGTATCGACCAATAGTATCGACCAAAACAATCTCTGCAGAAATTTTACAGAATAGTTCAGCAACTTTAGGTGCGGACTTGGAGGTCTATACAAGGTCAAATTGCATGGGGTTTTCTCCTACAGTTTACTCAAGAGGTCTAGTTTCAGGGAGTACCTTCGGATTATGCACAAGAGTCCGTTTGCTATTTCAACTGTCTCGCTCTTCATCAGTGCGCAGATTCTAACTTAGCACTGGTAATGTGCTCAAGGAAGGAGCAGCATCATCAATGTCCATAAACTGGAATCCCGACATTACGTCATCAACCAGTAGGGCCCATAAGTCCCTCCTACCACCACTTCGGGTCTTTGGACCTACAAACATAACAATGACCGGGTCGGGTCAAGGTTAGGTAAAAGCTGGATTTTACAAGAGGTCTATGTATCTGGAATACATAGCAGAGAGATTGAATATGTATATTTGGGATATACATGTGTGTCTGGGACACAAGAGGTCTATGTATCTAGGATACATAGCAGAGAGATTGAATGTGTATATCTGACATATACATGTGTGTCTGGGACACATTGAAAGATTAACACTTGCCCTTGTGCAAGTGGGAGCTATTGGAATTTATTAATATACTTAATAAATTAAATGCCCAAGGGCAAATTTGGAAACTCACTATTAGGGTGGTTACAAAATAGGGTTATATATTTAGGTAACCACAGCAAAAGTGAGTGTGTTTACATTACGTAAATTTTCCAAGAAAAGGAGGCGGCTCCCATCTCTCTCTCCCTCTCTCCAAGAAATGCAGGAAGGAGAAACCTAGTGGAGGTTTCCTTCCTTTGCCTTAGATCTTTCTTCCATCTTTTTTTTCCACACAACATTTGGGTTGTGGAAATACTTCACTTTCCTTGTGATTGTGGAATCATCCCGGTAGAGAATTGGTGGTGGAACGAGAACGTGGATCCAGATTTACTTCCGCTGCGAATACTTCATAAAAGGGAAAGCGAATCCAGGTAAGGAATCTTTCCCCTTTCAATTAAATTGAATTGATATATATGGAGTATTACCAACAGATGGTATTCAGTAGGACCAGTCTCGAATATCGTCATTCATGGCTTCAGTGAAATCGGTGCATTATTGATCATGTGAGAAGTAAATTATTCAGCACTTCCCGTATTACCTGTGTTTAAAGTATGATTGACATCTCAAGATGAAGCTTATTCTCTTGAACTTAAGATGATTACAAAGAATAGGAAGGGATCAAATATTTTCATAAACTTGAAATGATTATAAAGAAGTTAATAGTACATGTTCCATACTTTTTCCTCGCCTCCACCTGGATTTAAATGAAATCTTCTGTGAGTTTGAAAAATTTACAGTTTAGCCATCAGAAGATAATGATGCTTGGGTGTCAATCAATTTGGTCTTGTTCCATTTGGTTTCTATATTCAGATCAGACAAAGATTTGAAAACTGAAATGAACCGATGCTTCATCTAGAAGTAGTTGGAGAAGATAGATTGATGACATAGGGGTCCCAACTGAAAGAGCAAGAGCCAATTCAATAACAAAATGGAATGTAGATGCATTCTGATGATCCAAGAAGAATTTACTATTTAATACCTTTACCTTCTTTTCAATTTTTTTGTTCTTTGGGTGGAAGACTGGTTGATGTTTTGATACTAATGTAAAGGTTTGTTTTGACAATCTAGAACCCCTTGTTTCATGCAACTTTCACAAACCAATTGTTTTTGACACATGAAAAACATTTGGAAAGAAAAGCAAAATTCTTTTTAATATGTTTTCATATCTGTGGTCCTGAAATTTTAGGAGGTCGCTTACTTTTCTTGGTAGGAAGAGGTCACTTCATTGCTAGGTTGTCGAGGGCATGTAACACCAAGGGTTCTATGATTGTGTTATTTTCATATATTTTAATTTCATATTAAGTAAAGATTATTTTTGAAAAACATGGTAATTTCATAATAATAAAAAAATCTTAATGATTTAAAAAAAAATTACGGTTTTTAATCAAGCGATGACAAGGGGTTCTTTGAGAAAGCAATGCAAGGATTACATTAATGTAATGCAATAAAAATGATGTCAAATATCGAATGACAACAAAGTCATCTCATGAGAGAGAGACGTGAATATACATAATTGCTAAAAATTTAATTTTCTTTTAATTAATTTTTAGAAAACTTGATTAAAAGATAAAAATATTAAAAATTGTAAATTTTAATTAAAACTAAAAACAGTCAAAAAGATATTTGTTGATTTAATATGTGGATCCATATCTCTTTCTATTTCTACTCATTTACCCTTTGACAGTTGAGTTGATTAGTTGCATCAATTTACTTTGAAAATTTCTAACCATGCTTGCCTGGTCATATCGTGGTAGATTTCAAGAACCAGTTCAAAACCATTTTCGACCGGTTCATTCCGTTTCTGCAAATTTGAATATGTTAGTCCATGATAACAGATAAATTCAATAGTATTAACCAACTCAATGAAACATGAAGCACTGGGTCCCTAAATCCAACCTTACCCAGTCTTCTTGAGTTTCACCTTATCTCAACTATTGAGTTTCACCTGACTCAAACCGCCCTTGATCAGTTCTACTTCATATCACCTACCTTGTAACCACTGGTAGTCTCCAACGAGTTAAAACTCTTTCTCTGCTGTATATAAAGAGAACCTGTAATGTGAAAGCAATCAAGTAAATTACTTCAACATTAGAAGCAAGTCTTTTATCGTATCCGAGCCACCTGGGCTAATTTTTTTTCTCTGTTTCTTCTCCATGTCGACTTCTTCCACTTCCGCTATCCTCCATGGCTGCCAATCTACTGCAGCTCTTCAGTCTCCCTTAAAACCTCTATCCAACATCACCAATTTGGTTTCCATCAAACTTGATTGCCAAAACTATCTCTTATGGCGTTCCCAATTTTTACCTATACTTCATGCCACAAAGATGTATGGATATCTCGATGGATCGATTGCCCGCCCAGCAAAGACGATTCCTCTTTCTTCTGATCCTGCTGTCCAGATAAGAAACCCAGCTTATGATGAATGGGCTCTTGGTGATCAGCTTCTTCTCAGCTGGATCAATGCAATATTGACGGAACCTGTGCTGGCACAAGTTGTTGGCCTTCAGACATCTGCTGCTGTTTGGAATGCCCTTGAGCGATTATTTTCATCTTAGTCGTGCTCGAATCATGCAATTGTGCTATCAGTTACAAACACTCAAGATAGGATCTCTTTCTGTAGCAGATTATTTCAGCCGTATGAAGATCATCACAGACTCTCTTGATGCTGCCTCCCACGCTGTTCCTGATTGCGACCATGTTTTATATGTTATTGGTAGACTTGGTGTTGGTTTTGAATCCTTCGTCACTGCCGTCATGACTCGAACAGATCCTGTATCCTCAGATGAACTTCTCAATCTTCTCATCAACCATGAGTTACATTAGGCTCAGTTTCATCCAATCTCTGAGCCCTCAACTATGGCTCTTCTAACCAACAAATCTGTCTCGCAACATCCTCAAGGTCAACACTCTTATCATTCAAACAGTCGCCCAAATGAGATGCGGGCTGCACCTTCATTCAATTGTGGTCGTAACCGAATTAGCAGGGTCGCACACACTCCCAAGGAAGTAGACCACCTAATCAACCTAGTGGTCGAATTGTATGCCAAATATGCAACACTCCTAACATTTTGCTATTGATTGTTACAATCGGTTGAACCTCGCATATCAAGGTCGTCAACCCTCTAAGCAACTTGCTACCTACAATGCTGAAGTTTCGACATGGTACCCAGATTCTGGCACTACTCATCATATCACCAATGACTTATCCAATTTAAGTCTCCATTCTGACTACTCGGTTTCGATACAATAATGGTTGGTGATGGCACAGGTTTGAAAATTTTACCCACTGGTTCCCATTAGTTACCTAATTCTTTAAAGCTACATAATATTTTGCATGTTTCAACCGTTTCCAAAATTTTTTTATATGTGTCTCAATTTAGTAAGGATAACAACTATTTTTTTGAATTCTATCCTTCTTGTTTTCTTGTAAACGATTTGAGCACAGGGAAGGTTCTACTTCAAGGGCCAACACATAATGGTCTCTATAATGTTCGCTTACTCAGTTCTCACTCAAAGCAACCACAGTCTATCTCCAAGCCTGTTGTCTGCTTTGGTGAACGAGTTTCCTCCAACATTTGGCATCATTGTCTAGGCCATCCTGCACCATCAATACTTCGTCATGTTCTCCGCCATCACCGACTTCCTTGCACTTCGGCCTCACTTAATAAAATTTGTTCTTCTTGTCAATGTGGCAAGAGCAAGCAGTTACCATTTTCTAGTTCAAATTTTGTTAGTCAGAAACCTTTTGATTTAATATTTATGGATGTTTGGGGTTCTGCTCCGGTTATTTCTGCCTATGGTTATCATTATTATTTACTCATTGTTGATCATTTTTTCTAAATATACATGGCTCTTTCCTTTATTTTCTAAGAATGAAGTTTCTTCAATTTTCTTGACTTTTGCGAAAATGGTTGAAACGCAATTTAATGCACGCATGAAGAATATTCAAACTGAGTTTGTAAATATCACCCTACGTCATTACCCTTCAGTCTCATGGAATTTTACATTAACTTTCTTGTCCTCATACTCCTCAACAAGTGGGTCAAGTTGAGCGCAAATATCGGCATGTAGTCGAAACTAGATTGGCTTTACTCGCTGATGCAAGCGCTCCTACAAAATTATGTGTCGATGCTTTTCAAAATGTTGTTTACCAATTCAATCAGCTCCCATCTCGCACTACAAAAATGTGTACTCCTTATGAAATTCTTTTTGCAAGGTGTCCTGACTACCAATTTCAGCGGGTGTTTGGATGTGCTTCATATCCATATTTGCGGCCATATCACAGTGATAAATTGGACTATCGAAGTGCACAATGCATTTTTATTGGGTACAGCTTAAATCATCATGGTTATCGGTACTAATACCCCACTAATGGCAAAATTTATACTTCACTGCATGTTGTATTTGATGAGCAGACATTCCCATTTCGCTCCAAGCAATAACCCCTAACATTGGCTACTAGAGAACTTGGGTTTAATCGGGTTCAACTTGGCACCACTTCAATTCACATCCCTTTGCCCCAACCCCATTCACCCTTTGTAGGTCCCTCTATTGTTAATTCTTCACCACCAACTATGCCAACCTCCCTACCTCCTAACCCACCCACAAATACAACCAATCATGCAGTACCTCCCAACTCTACAAATGCACCTAGTTCTACCCACATTCCATCTTCTAACTCCATTCCCTCATCCACCATTGCTTCTGAACCAACCACAACCACCACCAACACCCACTCCATGTGCTTCAAAGTATCCTCTTATAATGGCCTTGAATGCATCTGTACCGGCAGCACCTAGTTGTTTTTCAGAGGCAAATAAATCCCCAGATTGGCGTCTTGCAATGTCCACAAAATTTGTTGTTCTTCTTCGTAATGGGATGTGGTCTCTTGTCTCATGAAAGCCAACATATAATGTGGTAGGGTGCAAATGGGTATATCATGTCAAACAAAAATCTGATGGCACCATTGATCGATTCAAGGCACGCCTAGTGGCAAAGGGTTTTCATCAACAAGCTGGTGTTGATTATGATGATACCTTCTGCCCCGTTGTCAAACCAACCATTGTTCGCACCGTCTTATCAATTGCAATGAGCAACAATTGGCAAATTTATCAACTAGACGTTACAAAATGCTTTTCTCCACGGTGTCTTAGATGAAGAGGTATTTATGACCCAACCACAAGGATTCATTGATTCACAATACCCCAATCATGTATGCCGCTTACTCAAGGCGATTTATGGTCTCAAACAAACACCACGTGCTTGGTTCCAACGGTTCACCACATTTCCCTTAGGGCTAGGATTTTATGCATCTACAACAGACTCATCCTTGTTTGTCTACAATCAAGCCAATATTCAGATGTACCTTCTCCTCTATGTTGATGATATAATACTCACAGGTAACTCATCTGCATATATAGCATCTCTCCTCCACAACTTAGGGACTGAATTTACTATGAAGAATCTTGGCAACGTCCATTATTTTTTGGGAGTTCATGCAACACTTACCTCTACTAGTCTTCATCTCTCTAAGTCAAAATATATTTCAGATATATTAACAAGAACAAAAATGACTGAAGCAAAACCAATAGCTTCTCCTACGACTGTTGGTTCCAAGTTAACTGCCCATGATGGTGATCCCTATGATGATGTTACTCTTTATAGAAGCACAGTTGGTGCTCTACAGTATTTGAGTTTCACACGGCCAAATATTACTTACTCGGTTAATCAAGTATGCCAACATATGCACTCTCCACGCATTCCTCATTGGGAGGCTATTAAACGGATACTACGCTATCTTAGAGGGACTATCAATCAAGGACTTCTAATCACCAAGGGCTCGTCCTTCCCCATTACTGCTTATTCTGATGCCGATTGGGCGGGCGATGTTGATGATAGACGATCTGTCATTGGATACTATATTTACTTAGGGCCAAACATAATATCTTGGGCAGTGTTATTGATAAAAATGGTCATTATATATACTTCGGTCTAAACGAGGCTTGAACGGGGCCGACCACTGATTCCGTTGAGTATGGTTCGACCAGGATACCTGTGGTAGGATCGACCACGTGCTCAAAAGAACCCGGTCAGAGTAAACTTCTATTATCTATCAACTTCAGGGAAAGACAAGTCAAGTAAAGAACTCTTTGAAGAGTTGCTTTCCTATTCAACTCATCTTAGAGTTATATTCCGAATACAACTCTACCATCTTATACTATATACGTACCTCAGGTAAACATAAGGGAGTAAGCATTCATATTCTGATAGATTAATTACTTGAATTCACTACTGAGTAGTTGAGATCTTATTATTGGTACTGACTTGCTCGTCAGAGATGTACCTCGACCCCCCAAGGTCGAGCTCGTATTTTGCAAGGTTGTGACATGGAAAGACGAGCGAGATTCCGTATCAACAATTGGCGCCGTCTGTGGGAAACGCATCAAAAAGTCATGGTGCGAGCAAGATCAAAGATCGTGAGCGATAAGGAAGTTGGGGATGAAGTCGATAAGCAAAATCCTATACCAGAAACATTGGAGATTCTTCAGCAAAAGGAGAATTCAGACCAAAGGAAGGAGAATACCAAGCAAGGAAGGAGAATCTCGAGCAAACAGAGCAATCTAACCAAATCATAACAATGAATCGAGTTGATAATCTCCAAAAAGTATGGCAAAAGGAGCAATCCGAGCCTCGAAAAAAAATCTCATCCTTGAATGAACTGGTTAGGATGACCATGCGTCAACTAATCACCCTGGGAGCAAATTCCCAAGAAAATCCAAAGATACCAGAAGGAAGCAAGAATGACCTCCTAATTATTCCTGACCAAACATCTCGACCATCTCAAGGAGGCTGACAAAAGTTGAAAGAGAACGTGGGAGAAAAGCCTCGAGCATCGAATGAAGCGATTCCAAAGGAAAATTCTCCAAGCGACGAGGATAGTGGTCGAGGTAGTAGCACTAATCTGGCCAAAGAACCAAAAGACCAAAAAGTGATCCTGGATCGAGTAAACGTGAGGAGCACATGAGCAAACAAATTAAAGAATTAGACAAAAAGTTGAAGAAGTTGAAGGAACCAAACAAAGACGAGCTATATGCTTTTCTAAAAGAGGATCCTTTCATTTGAGCTATCTCCGAAGTTGAGATGCCAAAAAGCTTCAAGGGCCCTACTTTTACCTTATTCGATGGATTGCGATGCCCAAAACATCATATCTATCACATCCACCCAGTCGGTACCCTAACTGGCATACCCGAGTGTCACATCCTCCCAGCCAGTACCCTATCTGGCATACCCGAGAGTTTGATCCACAGCCCGAAGATCAGGTATCGAGTAAAACAACCTCCCACATAAACAATAACATAATCATGAACAATCATAATAAAAGTGCGGAAGATAAACCATAGATCCAATAAGGAAAGAATGAATCATAAATAAATCAGAATACTAGATATAATCAGTGTCAAACAGATAAGTAAAGTGAGGCAAAAATCCCACTCTACAACCAGCGGAAAAGTAGCTCTACAAGAGATTAAACTAGACAAAATCTAATCCCGGTAGTAAGTACAATGGGTAACTAAATTGTTCTCCACTTTATAGACAACATCCTTATAAGTGTAAATCTCATAAATGGCACAAGGACGCTTCCACTCAATGGTCGGACTAAGCATCGTACGGAGCATAACCACTCGCGGGATCTTCAGTGTAATTGTGGTAACCACAATCACCTTCCTGGAGATATGCCTCTTCGCCTTGCGCTTATTCATAGGGACCGTCATAATACTCAGAACCTGCAGGATAGTCTAACAAACATTGTACAATAAAGGAATGAGTTTCAAAGAAACTCAGTAAGGCAGTTAAATCCATAATAACATAAATGGCAGGATTTCAGAACAAACATAAATGCAATATGATATGAGACAAGCAATGAATGAATGAATCTAACTCTATGTATGCTGGTCTCTATTGGCAGACATGCTTTAAGTCATAGCACCGTACTTCTTTAGGAAGGTCTCATTCACTCATCATCAGTTGGTAATGGGTCCGGCATCCCTCGGGACATTCCATGGCTGGGGGTTAAGTCACCACTCTCTCACATCACCATTGGTCTAAGTACCGGTGCATGTCAGGGTAAAACCTAGCCAAATGCAAGTCTTCTACTTAGTTACATCAAGTCAGATCCAAATACGTCCATTCCTCGTCCCTGACGATCCTTTCCGGTATCCTTCACACTAGAGTCCTCATAGTCCCTGACTACGGACTCATCAACCCTATTGATCATCCACATATGGTAAACGGGAAGCTCTCACGTCCTCTCACGGGTTGGTTACCGGTCTTGAGCGCCCGTGAGCCCAAGTCTAACCATATGCAACCCTACCAATAAATGGCCCCCACAATGTGATTCCTGTCCTCTCACGGGTTGGTTACCGGTCTTGAGCGCCCATGAATCCCCATTGCTACCACGGGTCGTTCGGTCTCAATACCCCTCCGATTAGGGTCTGACATAACAGGACATCCTAGCCAAACACTACTAGACAATCCTAGATATGTCATCCAACAGTTTAGGAAGGTGTCCAGAGGGCATCTCCGGAAACATCCCATAATATTCCCGTAGTAGTCCAAGGACAGAAGTGTCAAAAGGACACCTCTCCTTTCCAAACCATACTTAAGCATACACATGCATCAATTCATATCATCACATATATGGTAACTTCATATATGGAAAGAAATCAATAATTACAATCACTTGTATATAGTTGATAAGTAAATCATACATGAGTCAATTCAATATGATTAAGCAATGCTACTGTAATCAAGGTTATGCAACAGTAGTATATCATTGTAAGAATCTAATTTAGGAAACAACTCAATGATATTCAAATATAGAAACTAGATTCATGCTATCTATGTAATTAAGGAAATAACCATCCTTACCTTTTATAACTCGCAAAGGAATCCTAAGAAATCAAGTAAGATCTTGGCAAACTTGAGAAGAAGGTCCTAAACAAGTGTATACAACATATTAGGAAAGATCCCTAACAGAAAAAGATACCAAAACATCCAACACGGACCAATTCGGAGTTGCTTGTACTCATTGGTCGAGTGGATTGGTCGACTGGTCCAGTCGACCAATCAATCGACCAATGCAGACGAGTAGCCTAAAAAAACAGAGTTTTAAGATATGAAATCCGAATTTGGTGGTTCAAAAGGGTACTAATCAAGGGGTAAACTACATCAGTAGTATTCTAACATATAGGGGACCTCAAAACACTAATCAAATCAAGACATCAAGATCCAAATTAGGAAACAAAAAGTTACCATAATTAGATCAACCATGGATCTTGATGAATTCGAAATAGAAATCAAAGACAAGAACAATAGGAGGATGGATCATTGCTTCAGGTAAAGGTATCATGAAAACATACTTAGATCTTCAAGGAAATAGGCTTAAAAGCATAAATCTAAATAAGGAAACAAAACCTACCATATATGTAACTACCATGATTCATGAAGAACACATAGTATGGTAGAAGAGAACAACTAGAGATTGATAGATCATGGATCATGAAAAGAAAACACAGCAATTAACTACTAACATGATCAATATAGAAGATCCAAGGAGATCAGAATTCAAATCAGAAGTTTAACAAAGATTAGATCATGGTTTGATCATGATTCCTTCAAAAGCTTGCAATGATCATGGTTAAGATCATTGTTCTAGCCTCTAATCCTTAGGATGATCATGAGAGACAAGTCCAGAGATGTTTGCAACAGAGAATGCAGCATCTCCTCTACTGTCTCAACTCAAAAAGGAAAGAAAATAAGAGATGGAGGAGAAGAAGAGAGTGTAGACATACCTTTTGATGAAAAGCAAGAGTTTCGACGAAGATCCGTCAAGAAAATCACCAAGGATGCAAGGGAGATGACTTGCAGAGGTCTTTGGTTCGTTCCAAAGAGTTTGGAGGCAGCAAATACGAAGTAGACTCGAGATTGGACTTAAATAGAGCAATAAAAACCTAATTGCCAAAGACAGCACTCATTGGTCTAGTGGATTGGTCGATCGGTCCAGTCGACCAATCGATCGACCAATGTTGGGCAAAGCAATTCCAAAACAGGGAATTGAAGACCCAGATCAAATCCAATCCAAAAGGGGTTTTGCACACATGTCAAGTGACTTACCTAATAGGTAGAAATGCCTTCAAACCAAGATAGAGAGCACTCCAAGTCCATCAACTAATCCGATCTTCATCAAGATTCAGTTTCCATAAATAGAACTTCATCATCAACTTTCATGGATTCAAAGCCAGACACCAAGTCCTCCACTGGGATGGCCCAAAGCTGACTTCTTACTTTACTTCGGGTCATCGGACCTACAAATAACAAGGTTTCCGGGTCAAGGTTAGGGCTGGGTTTTACATTCTCCCCCCCTTAAAGAAATTTCGTACTCGAAATTGAAAGCGTACCTGTGCTTCCAAAGTGGTAAGGAAACTTCTCCTTCATGTCTTCTTCCTTCTCCCAAGAAGCTTCTTCAGGGGTATGGTTCTTCCACCGAATATTCACCAAAGGGATGGTGCGATTCCGCAGCTGCTTGTCCTTCCTATCCAAGATTTCGGCCGGTTCTTCATCATAGGTCAAATCAGCACTAAGTCCTTCAGGTGCTTGCTGCAAAATGTGTTCCGGATTCTCTATGTATTTTCGGAGCATCGAAATATGAAACACATTGTGAACACCAGCAAGAGGCGGAGGTAATGCTAATCGATACGCAACAGGTCCAACCTTTTCCAAAATCTCGAAAGGTCCAATGTAACGAGGGCTAAGCTTTCCCTTAACATTGAATCTCATCACACCCTTCATTGGTGAAACCTTCAGAAATACTTTCTCTCCAACTTGAAATTCCAAATCGGTCCTTCTCTTATCAGCATAAGATTTCTGTCTTGACTGGGCAGACTTAATCCTTTCTCTTATCATATCTACCATAGCACTCGTAGCTTCAATCATTTCAGGACCTAAGACTTTTCTTTCACCTGTCTCAGTCCAGTACAAAGGTGTCCTACAAGTACTACCATACAAAGCCTTGAATGGAGCCATGCCTATTGTTGCTTGATAACTGTTGTTATAGGCAAACTCAACCAAAGCTAGGTGTTCATCCCAATTACCACCCATATCCACCACACAAGATCTGAGCATGTCTTCCAATGTCTGAATTGTCCGCTCAGATTGTCCATCAGACTGTGGATGATGAGCTGTACTCAAGTTCAATTGGGTTCCCAAGGCCTTCTGCAAACTATTCCAAAACCTTGAGCTGAACCTAGGATCACGATCCGAAACAATACTCAATGGCACACCATGCAGACGAACCACATTATCCACATAAAGCCTTGCTAGCTTATCCAGAGTATGAGTGATCTTCATAGGAATGAAGTGGGCTGATTTGGTCAACCTATCAACAATCACCCACACAATGTCATTGCCTTTACTTGTCCGAGGCAAGCTAGTCACAAACCAATCTTTGACGCATCGGTATAAACTGTCATACCACCGGAACTATCAGGTATAGTCAAAACCGGGGCACTTGTCAATCTATCTTTCAACTCTTGGAAATTCTTCTCGCAAGCGTCAGACCAAACAAACTTTTCTTCTTTCCTGGTCAACTTAGTCATAGGAGCAGCCAACCGAGAAAAGTTCTCAATAAACCTTCTGTAGTAACCCGCCAATCCAAGAAAACTTATAATTTCCGTTACTGACTTCGGTCTTTCCCAATCAGCCACAGCTTGAACCTTTTCAGGATCGACACAAATACCTTCGGCTGAAACTACATGACCAAGGAATACCACTCTCTTAAGCCAGAAATCACACTTGCTAAACTTAGCGAACAACTTCTTTTCTCGCAACCTTTGCAAAGTGAAACTTAGATGACTCGCATGCTCTTCTTCGCTCTTCGAATAGATCAAGATGTCATCAATGAAAACAATCACAAACTTATCAAGCACATCGTGAAATACTCGGTTCATGATGTAAAACCCAGCCCTAACCTTGACCCGGAAACCTTGTTATTTGTAGGTCCAGTGACCCGAAGTAAAGTAAGAAGTCAGCTTTGGGCCATCCCAGTGGAGGACTTGGTGTCTGGCTTTGAATCCATGAAAGTTGATGATGAAGTTCTATTTATGGAAACTGAATCTTGATGAAGATCTGATTAGTTGATGGACTTGGAGTGCTCTCTATCTTGGTTTGAAGGCATTTCTACCTATTAGGTAAGTCACTTGACTTCTGTGCAAAACCCCTTTAGGATTGGATTTGATCTGGGCCTTCAATTCCCTGTTTTGGATTTGCTGTCAGCATTGGTCGACTGGGCAAGTCGACCAATCCACTCGACCAATGAGTGCTGTCTTTGGCAATTAGGTTTTTCTTGCTCTATTTAAGCCCAATCTCGAGTCTACTTCGTATTTGCTGCCTCCAAACTCTCTGGAACGAACCAAAGACCTCTGCAAGTCATCTCCCTTGCATCCTTGGTGTTTTCTTGACGGATCTTTGTCGAAACTCTTCCTTTTGCATCAAAAGGTATGTCTACTCTCTCTTCTTCTCCTCCATCTTTGTTTTTCTTTCCTTTTTGAGTTGAGACAGTAGAAGAGATGCTGCATTCTCTGTTGCAAACATCTCTGAACATGTTCTCATGATCATCCTAAGGATTTGAGGCTAGAACAATGATCTTAACCATGATCATTGCAATCTTTTGAAGGAATCATGATCAAACCATGATCTAATCTTGTTAAACTATTGATTTGAATTCTAATCTCTTTGGATCTTCGATATTGATCATGTTAGCAGTTAATTACTGTGTTTTCTTTCCATGATCCATAATCTATCAATTTCTAGTTGTTCTCTTCTACCATACTATGTGTTCTTCATGAAGCATGGTAGTTACATATATGGTAGGTTTTATTTCCTTATTTAGATTTATGCTTCTAAGCCTTTTTCCTTGAAGATCTAAGTATGTTTTCATGATACTTTTACCTGAAGCAATGATCCATCCTCCTATTGTTCTTGTCTTTGATTTCTATTTCGAATTCATCAAGATCCTTTTTTTTTTTTTTTTTTTTTTTTTTTTTTTTTTTTTTTTTTTGTTTTTTTTTTTTTTTTTTTTTTTTTTTTTGGGTCCCCTATATGTTAGAATACTACTGGTGTAGTTTATGTCACGCCCTCCCAGCCGGTACCCTATCTGGCATACCCGAGAGTGTGATCCACAGCCCGAAGATCAGGTATCGAGTGATCAACCTCCCACATAAACAATAACATAATCATGAACAATCATAACATGAGTGCGGAAGATAAATCATAGATCCAATAAAGAAAGAATGAATCATAAATGAATTAGAATACTAAATATAATCAGAGTATCAAACAGGATAAGTAAAGCGAGGCAAAAATCCCACTTTACAACCAGCGGAAAAGTAGCTCTAAAAGAATAAACTAGACAAAACCTAATCCCAGTAACAAGTACATTGGGTAACTAAATTGTTCTCCACTTTATAGACAACATCCTTGTAAGTGTAAATCTCATAAATAGCACAAGGACGCTTCCACTCAATGGTCGGACTAAGCATCGTACGGAGCATAACCACCCGCGGAATCTTCAGAGTAATTGTGGTAACCGCAATCACCTTCCTGGAGATATGCCTCTTCGCCTTGCGCTTCTTCATAGGGACCGTCATAGTACTCAGTACCTGCAGGATAGTCTAACAACATTGTACAATAAAGGAATGAGTTTCAAAGAAACTCAGTAAGGCAGTTAAAATCCATAATAACATAAATGGCGGAATTCCGAACAAACATAAATGCAATATGATATGAGACAAACAATGAATGAATGAATCTAACTCTATGTATGCTGGTCTCTATTGGCAGACATGCTTTAAGTCATAACACCGTACTTCTTTAGGAAAGTCCACTCACATCCTCAACCATTTATGATATCTTGGATTCTCTCACGGATCATTTCACCGGTCTTGAGCAGCCGATTGGTAATGGGTCCTTCATCCCTCGGGACAAACCTTGGCGGGGGTTAAGTCAACACACTCTCTCACAACCATTTGGTATAAGTCTTGGCGCATGTCGGGGTAAAACCTAGCCAAATGCAAGTCTTCTACTTAGTTACATCAAGTCGGATCCGAGATACTTCCATTCCTCGTCCCACGACGATCCTTTCCGGTATCCTTCACACTAGAGTCGGCGTATCCTATGGCACCGACCAACTCGGACTACGGACTCATCAACCCTATTGGTTATCCACATATGGTAAACGGGAAGCTCTCACGTCCTCTCACGGGTTGGTTACCGGTCTTAAGCGCCCGTGAGCCCAAGTCTAACCATATGCAACCCTACCAATAAATTGCCCCCACAATGTGATTCCTGTCCTCTCACGGGTTGGTTACCGGTCTTGAGCGCCCATGAATCCCCATTGCTACCACGGGTCGTTCGGTCTCAATACCCCTCGATTAGGGTCGACATAACAGGACATCCTAGCCAAACACTACTAGACAATCCTAGATATGTCATCCAACAGTTTAGGAAGGTGTCCGAGAGGGCATCTCCGGAAACATCCCATAATATTCCCGTAGTAGTCCAAGGACAGAAGTGTCAAAAGGACACCTCTCCTTTCCAAACCATACTTAAGCATACACATGCATCAAATCATATCATCACATATATGGTAACTTCATATATGGAAAGAAATCAATAATTACAATCATTTGTATAACATTGGTAAGTAAATCATACATGAATCAATTTAATATGAATAAGTAATGCTACTGTAATCAAAGTTATGCAACAGTAGTATATCATTGTAAGAATCTAATTTAGGAATCATATCTATGATATTCAAATATAGAAACTAGATTCATGCTATCTATGTAATTAAGGAAATAACCATCCTTACCTTTTATAACTCGCAAAGGAATCCTAAGAAATCAAGTAAGATCTTGGCAAACTTGAGAAGAAGGTCCTAAACAAGTATATACAACATATTAGGAAAGATCCCTAACAGAAAAGATATCAAAACATCCGAAACAGACCAAATCTGGAGTTGCTGTACTCATTGGTCGAGTGGATTGGTCGAGTGGTCCAGTCGACCAATCAGTCGACCAATGCGACGATAACCTATAAAATCGAGAGTTTTAAGATATGAAATCCGAATTTGGTGGTTCAAAAGGGTACTAATCAAGGGGTAGACTACATCAGTAGTATTCTAACAAATAGGGGACCTCAAAACACTAATCCAATCAAGGTATCAAGATCCAAATTAGGAAACAAAAAGTTACCATAATTAAATCAACCATGGATCTTGATGAATTTGAAATAGAAAACAAAGACAAGAACAATAGGAGGATGGATCATTGCTTTCGGTAATGGTATCATGAAAACATACATAGATCTTCATGGAATAAGGCTTAGAAGCATAAATCTAAATAAGGAAACAAAACCTACCATATATGTAACTACCATGCATCATGAAGAACACATAGTATGGTAGAAGAGAACAACTAGAAATCTATAGATTATGGATCATGGAAAGAAAACACAGATAATTAACTACTAACATGATCAACATAGAAGATCCAAAGAGATCAGAATTCAGATTAGAAGTTTAATCAAAGATTAGATCATGGTTTGATCATGATTCCTTCAAAAGCTTGCAATGATCATGGTTAAGATCATTGTTCTAGCCTCAAATCCTTAGGATGATCATGAGAACATGTTCAGAGATGTTTGCAACAGAGAATGCAGCATCTCTTCTACTGTCTCAACTCAAAAAGGAAAGAAAAACAAAGATGGAGGAGAAGAAGAGAGAGTAGACATACCTTTTGATGCAAAAAGAAGAGTTTCGACGAAGATCCGTCAAGAAAACACCAAGGATGCAAGAGAGATGACTTGCAGAGGTCTTTGGTTCGTTCCAGAGAGTTTGGAGGCAGCAAATACGAAGTGGACTCGAGATTGGACTTAAATAGAGCAAGAACACCCTAATTGCCAAAGACAGACACTCATTGGTCGAGTGGATTGGTCGATTGGCCCAAATCGACCAATCGGTCGACCAATGCTTGACAAAGAAGACCAAAACGAGGGGATTGAAGGTCCAGATCAAATCCAATCTTAAAGGGGTTTTGCACACAAGTCAAGTGACTTACCTAATAGGTAGAAATGCCTTCAAACCAAGATAGAGAGCACTCCAAGTCCATCAACTAATTAGATCTTCATCAGGATTCAGTTTCCATAAATAGAACCTCATCATCAACTTTCATGGATTCAAAGCCAGACACCAAGTCCTCTACTGGGATGGCCGAAAGCTGACTTCTTACTTTACTTCGGGTCATCGGACCTACAAATAACAAGGTTTCCGGGTCAAGGTTAGGGCTGGGTTTTACAGTTTACCCCTTGATTAGTACCCTTTTGAACCACCAAATTCGGATTTCATATCTTAAAACTCTGTTTTTTTTAGGCTACTGTCTGCATTGGTCGACTGATTGGTCGACTGGGCCAGTCGACCAATCCACTCGACCAATGAGTACAGCAACTCCAGAATTGGTCTGTGTTGGATGTTTTGGTATCTTTTCTGTTAGGGATCTTTCCTAATATGTTGTATATACTTGTTTAGGACCTTCTTCTCAAGTTTGCCAAGATCTTACTTGATTTCTTAGGATTCCTTTGCGAGTTATAAAAGGTAAGGATGGTTATTTCCTTAATTACATAGATAGCATGAATCTAGTTTCTATATTTGACTATCATTGACATGTTTCCTAAATTAGATTCTTACAATGATATACTACTGTTGCATAACTTTGATTACAGTAGCATTACTTATTCATATTAAATTGATTCATGTATGATTTATTTACCAATTATATACAAGTTGATTGTACTTATTGATTTCTTTCCATATATGAAGTTACCATATATGTGATGATATGAATTGATGCATGTGTATGCTTAAGTATGGTTTGGAAAGGAGAGGTGTCCTTTTGACACTTCTGTCCTTGGACTACTACGGGAATATTATGGGATGTTTCCGGAGATGCCCTCTGGACACCTTCCTAAACTGTTGAATGACATATCTAGGATTGTCTAGTAGTGTTTGGCTAGGATGTCCTATTATGTCAGACCCTAATCGGAGGGGTATTGAGACCGAACGACCCGTGGTAGCAATGGGGATTCATGGGCGCTCAAGACCGGTAACCAACCCGTGAGAGGACAGGAATCACATTGTGGGGGCCATTTATTGGTAGGGTTGCATATGGTTAGACTTGGGCTCACGGGCGCTTAAGACCGGTAACCAACCCGTGAGAGGACGTGAGAGCTTCCCGTTTACCATATTTGGATAACCAATAGGGTTGATGAGTCCGTAGTCAGGGACTATGAGGACTCTAGTGTGAAGGATACCGGAAAGGATCGTCAGGGACGAGGAATGGAAGTATCTGGATCTGACTTGATGTAACTATGTAGAAGACTTGCATTTGGCTAGGTTTTACCCTGACATGCGCCAGTACTTATACCAAATGGTTGTGAGAGAGCGTGTTGACTTAACCCCCTGCCATGGTTTGTCCTGAGGGATGAAGGACCCATTACCAATCGGCTGCTCAAGACCGGTGAAATGATCCGTGAGAGAATCCAAGATATCTTAAATGGTTGAGGATGTGAGTGGACCTTCCTAAAGAAGTACGGTGCTATGACTTAAAGCATGTCTGCCAACAGAGACCAGCATACATAGAGTTAGATTCATTCATTCATTGCTTGTCTCATATCATATTGCATTTATGATTGTTCGGAATCCTGCCATTTATGTTATTATGGATTTTAATCGCCTTACTGAGTTTCTTTGAAACTCATTCCTTTATTGTACAATGTTTGTTAGACTATCCTGCAGTGCTTGAGTACTATGACGGTCCCTATGAAGAAGCGCAAGGCGAAGAGGCATATCTCCAGGAAGGTGATTGCGGTTACCACAATTACTCGAAGATCCCGCGAGTGGTTATGCTCCGTACGATGCTTAGTCCGACCATTGAGTGGAAGCGTCCTTGTGCCATTTATGAGATTTACACTTATAAGGATGTTGTCTATAAAGTGGAGAACAATTTAGTTACCCAATGTACTTGCTTTGGGATTAGATTGTGTCTAGTTTATTCTTTTAGAGCTACTTTTCCGCTGGGGTGGGTTTGTTGTGTGTTTTTTTTACTTTTTTCCTTTTTATTTCTATTATTATTTTTATTTTTTATTTCATTTTTTTTTTTTTTTTTTTTTTTTTTTTTTTTTCTTTTTTTTTTTTTTTTTTTTTTTTTTTTTTATTATTGTTTTTGTTTTGGTGGTTGGGGGCGCGGCCCTCGGTCCTCGGGCTGGCCCGCACCCCTCGCCCGCCGGGGGACCCGGGGGGGGGGGGGGGGCGGACGCGCCCGGCGCCCCCCCCCCCCCCCCCGAGCGCCCCGCCCCGCGCGCCGCCCCCCAACACCGTGCTCGCCCCACCCCCGCGGGGAAAGCTGTCTTGAAGATATCACTAGACTTCACTTTCAATTGGTGATATCCGGACCTTAAGTCAATCCTTGAGAACACAACTGCACCCTTCAACTGATCGAAGAGATCATCAATTCTGGGCAGCGGATATCTATTCTTGATAGTCAGCTTATTCAACTCACGGTAGTCGATGCACAAGCACATACTACCGTCTTTCTTCTTGACAAACAAGACCGGAGCTCCCCAAGGTGACACACTAGGCTGTACGAAACCTCTATCAATGAGCTCATTCAGCTGATTTTGCAACTCTTTCAACTCAGTAGGAGCCATCCTATATGGAGCTTTAGATACCGGAGCGGCACTAGGTTCGAGATCAATAGAAAACTCGACGTCCCTGTCTGGAGGCACTCCCGATAGATCATCAGGGAAGACATCAACAAAGTCACAGACAACCCTGACTTCATCGACTCTTTTCTCCACTTTACCCTTGCCTTCAGATGAAGCATCATCCACTAGGGCATAGACTTGCATCGGTCACGGACAGCACCTTCTTACAAACCCTTCTCTTTTCCCCCTGAAATTCCAAGACCGGACTTCTACAAATATGGAACTGAATCTTCTTTGAGGAACAAAGGAACATAGCTTTGTGGGCTGTTAACCAATCGATTCCCAAAATAATATCGAAGTCCTTCATGTCAAGAATTACAAAATTGGCTTCCAAGTTCTTCCCACCAATCAACACAGGACATTTAGATAACCCCTTATCTAGTTTCACAACAGGACCAGTAGGTGTACTAATCAATAAACAACTAGACAACTTCTCAGGGATTAGGTTAGGCTTCTTGATGAATGCAGATGACATGAACGAATGAGATGCACCCGTATCAAATAAGACAAATGCAGGAATAGAAGCAACTAACAATGTACCTGTAATCACTTCATGGCTTGGATCCTGCTCAAGACCTGAAATCTGAAAACTCTACCGGAGGGAGGAGGCAGGAGCACTCTTCACCACTGGAGCGGCTGCTGGGCAGGCCGCCGGACAGGCACGAGCAAAATGACCAGCTTGCTTGCGGTAGAAGCAAACAGGATTGCTGGATCCACAAACCCCCCCCCCCCCCCCCCCCCCCCCCCCACCCCCCCCCCCCCCCCCCCCCCCCCCCCCCCCCCCCCCCCCGCCCCCCCCTCTCCCTCCCTACCCCCCGCCCTGCTGAAAAACCCGTGTTCGACCTACACTCTTAGGCTGAAAGGTAGGAGTGGGGTAGGGTGTAGGTCTCACAAAACGACGGTCATTACGATCCACCAAACCAGAATTCCTTGACTGCCAGGGCTTTTGCACACGAGCACTTTCCTTCTCTGTTTCTTCCAACTTCTTCGAGTTCTGCACCACTTGAGCATAGCTCACTATATGTGAAACCCAGCCCTAACCTTGACCCGGAAACCTTGTTATTTGTAGGTCCGATGACCCGAAGTAAAGTAAGAAGTCAGCTTTGGGCCATCCCGATGAGAGGACTTGGTGTCCGGGCTTTGAATCCATGAAGGTTGATGATGAGGTGCTATTTATGGAAACAGAATCCTGATGAAGATCTAATTAGTTGATGGACTTGGAGTGATCTCTATCTTGGTTTGAAGGCATTTCTACCTACTAGGTAAGTCACTTGACTTGTGTGCAAAACCCCTTTAGGTTTGGATTTGATCCGGCGGCCTTCAATTCCCTGTTTTGGCCTTCTTTCCTGCATTGGTCGACGATTGGTCGACCGGCGGGGCCGATCGACCAATCCACTCGACCAATGGGTCTTGTCTTTGGCAATTAGGTTGATTCTTGCTCTATTTAAGCCTAACCTCGAGTCCACTTCGTATTTGCTGCCTCCAAACCCTCCGGAACGAGACCAAAGACCTCTCGCAAGTCATCTCTCTTGCATCCTTGGAGTTTTCTTGGCGGATCTTCGTCGGAACTCTTCTTTTTGCATCAAAAGGTATGTCTACTCTCTCTTCTTCTCCTACATCTTTGTTTTTCTTTCCTTTTTGAGTTGAGACAGTAGAAGAGATGCTGCATCCTCTGTTGCAAACATCTCTGAACATGTTCTCATGATCATCCTAAGGATTAAAGGCTAGAACAATGATCTTAACCATGATCATTGCAAGCTTTTGAAGGATTCATGATCAAACCATGATTTAATCTCTGTTAATCTTCTAATCTGAATTCCGATCTCTTTGGATCTTCTTTCATTGATCATGTTAGTGGTTAATGGTTGTGTTTTCTTTCTATGATCCATAATCCATAGAATTCTAGTTGTTCTCTTCTACCTTACTATGTGTTCTTCATGATGCATGATAGTACATATATGGTAGGTTTTATTTCCTTATTTAGATTTATGCTTCTAAGCCTTATACCATGAAGACCTATGCATGTTTTCATGTTTTCATTACCGAAAGCAATGATCCATCTTCCTATTGTTCTTGTCCTTGTTTTCTATTTCAAACTTCATCAAGATCCATGTTTGATTTATTTATGGTAACTTTTTGTTTCCTAATTTGGGTCTTGATACCTTGATTTGATTAGTGTTTTGAGGTCCCCTATATGCTAGAATACTACTGATGTAGTCTACCCCTTGATTAGTATCCTCTTGAACCATCAAATTCGGATTTCATATCTCAAAACTCTGATTTTCTAAGCTCATCGTGCATTGGTCGACCGATTGGTCGACTGGACCACTCGACCAATCCACTCGACCAATGAGTACAAAGCAACTCCAGAATTGGTCCGTTTCGGATGCTTTGCTATATTTTCTGTTAGGGATCTTTCCTAATATGTGGTATATACTTGTTTAGGACCTTCTTCTCAAGTTTGCCAAGATCCTACTTGATTTCTTAGGATTCTTTGCGAGTTATAAAAGGTAAGGATGGTTATTTCCTTAATTACATAGATAGCATGAATCTAGTTTCTATATTTGAATATCATTAATATGTTTCCTAAATTAGATTCTTACAATGATATACTACTGTTGCATAACTTTGATTACAGTAGCATTACTTATTCATATTGAATTGATTCATGTATGATTTACTTACCAATGTTATACAAATGTTTGTAAATATTGATTTCTTTCCATATATGGAGTTACCATATATGTGATGATATGAATTGATGCATGTGTATGCTTACGTATGGTTTGGGAAGGAGAGGTGTCCTTTTGACATTTCTGTCCTTGGACTACTACGGGAATATTATGGGATGTTTCCGGAGATGCCCTCTGGACACCTTCCTAAACCTGTTGGATGACATATCTAGGATTGTCTAGTAGTGTTTGGCTAGGATGTCCTGTTATGTCGACCCTAATCGGAGGGGTATTGAGACCGAACGACCCGTGGTAGCGATGGGGATTCATGGGCGCTCAAGACCGGTAACCAACCCGTGAGAGGACAGGAATCACATTGTGGGGGCCATTTATTGGTAGGGTTGCATATGGTTAGACTTGGGCTCACGGGCGCTTAAGACCGGTAACCAACCCGTGAAAGGACGTGAGAGCTTCCCGTTTACCATATGTGGATGATCAATAGGGTTGGTGAGTCCGTAGTCAGGGACTATGAGGACTCTAGTGTGAAGGATACCGGAAAGGATCGTCAGGGACGAGGAATGGAAGTATCTGGATCCGACTTGATGTAACCAAGTAGAAGACTTGCATTTGGCTAGGTATTACCCCGACATGCGCCAATACTTATACCAAATGGTTGTGAGAGAGTGTGTTGACTTAACCCCCTAGCCATGGAATGTCCCGAGGGATGCCGGACCCATTACCAACTGATGATGAGTGATTGAGACTTTCCTACAGAAGTACGGTGCTATGACTTAAAGCATGTCTGCCAATAGAGACCAGCATACATAGAGTTAGATTCATTCATTCATTGCTTGTCTCATATCATATTGCATTCATGATTGTTCTGGAATCCTGCCATTTATGTTATTATGGATTTTTAATCGCCTTACTTCGAGTTTCTTTGAAACTCATTCCTTTATTGTACGATGTTGTTAGACTATCCTGCAGTGCACCGAGTACTATGACGGTCCCTATGAAGAAGCGCAAGGCGAAGAGGCATATCTCCGGGAAGGTGATTGCGGTTACCACAATTACTCTGAAGATTCCGCGGGTGGTTATGCTCCGTACAATGCTTAGTCCGACCATTGAGTGGAAGCGTCCTTGTGCTATTTATGAGATCTACACCTACAAGGATGTCGTCTACAAAGTGGAGAATAATTTAGTTACCCAATGTACTTGCTACTGGGATTAGCTTTTATCTAGTTTATTCTTTCGAGCTACTTTTCCGCTGGATGTAAAGTGGGATTTTTGCTTCACTTTACTTATCTGTTGACACTCTGATTATATATTTATTATTCCGTTTCGTTTACGATTCATTCTTTCTTTATTGAATCTATGATTTATCTTCCGCACTCTTCTTATGGTTGTTCATGATTATGTTATTGCTTATGTGGGAGGTTGATCACTCGATACCTGATCTTCGGGCTGTGGATCACACTCTCGGGTATGCCAGATAGGGTACCGGCTGGGAGGGCGTGACACTATAGGCTGGACTGTGAGGTAAGCTTTAATGGCAGGGCGCAGTCCTTTGAAGAACTTCTTTGCTTTGGCGAGGTCATCCTTCAGAGAATCTGGAGCAAAGAAATGAAGCTCCTCGAACTTCTGTTGGTACTCCAACACCGACAGAGATCCTTGTGTAAGAATCATGAACTCAGCTTCCTTCGCATCTTTCACCGCCTCGGGAAAGTAATTCATACAAAAAGCCTCTTTGAACAACTCCCAAGTTACAACTCCTGCATGCAAACCTTCCAAAACAGGCCGAGTGGAGATCCACCATGCATCAGCTTCTTGTTGCAACTTCAGTTCAGCAAACAGAATCTTCTGAGCTTCCGAGCATTGCGGATGTCGGAAAGCCTTCTCCAACTCACGAAGCCACTTGTTAGGAAACAAGGGGTTCTTGGTAACTCCAGTGAAAGTGGGTACTTGCATCTTCAGAAAACTCTCCATCAGGCGAGTATGAGGAGTTCCAGCTAAACCTCCCGCATTCAAGACTGCGGCATGAGGATTCACATTAGCACCAGCTCGGGTCTCATTATGCAGAGTCATGAAACCCACCAACATTTGGTTGAACTGAGCTGCTTGTTGCTGCATCATATTGCCCATAATGTTGCCAATATCTCAGAAACTTCTAACATTCGGGGCACCAGGTATCTCATGGGTACCCTGATCAACATTAGGTAACTCACCACCTCCATTAGGTATTTCACCACCTCCATGAGGTATTTCACCACCTCCTTGACCACTGGATTCACCACGCCCACTTCTCAGAGTAACCATTCTGCAAAACCGAGAACATCAAAATACCGAATTTCGAAGTTTCAACATAAACCACAAGTCCAAATGATTTGAAAACTTAAATCATGCTTAAATATATCCATATAGTCATCAAACAATAATCCATAAGGCAAAAATCACATTTTCCAAAAATTCAACAGCAAAAGAGGTCTCTGTGACCATTGGTCGAGTGATTGGTCGACTGACCCAGTCGACCAATGAGTCAACCAATGCAGACAGAATGCGAAAATTCGCGTTATAAGCCTCATTTCCACATTCCAACCTCATTCTAACTTCTTCCAAAGGTGAGAGAGCTCTAGGGAAAGTCTCCAAAAGTTCTCACAAGTGTTCTTGAGGTGATTTGGTGCTTCAACAACAACACAACAACCCACAATCATCACAAACAAGGTAAATCTCTTATTCTTTCTTCCATTTTCATCTTCTCATGCTTGCATTTCAATCAAAACCATGCTTTGCTTGTATCCAATGCTAGAAATCATGCTTAGGAATGCTTAGAAACATATTCCCTAGGTTTTAAACACAATGCCATGCATAGACAACAAGTTTTAACATATTGGTGTTCATCTCGCAACGTTTTCATACCGAAATCGATATGTTTAGAAAAATTCCGTTTTCTCTCAAACCGCTTGAAATTTTCGCACGAGATCAAATGCTACATGCTCAAGATGACATTGTAGATAGGTCCATACAATTTGATTTAACCAATTTCAACTTTTCAAAAATCCAATTTTGACCTAAATTGCAAAATTCCCAAATTTCCTTCTTGCTGAATTTTACGCTTTAATCCAAGTTTTCGATCGATTTTCATCAAACAAACTTCATAGACATGAAATTCCAAGTATTGCGCACATGCTAGTATGTTCAAATCAAATTTCCCCCAAATTTGAAATTTTCCGAAAAATTACGAAAATACCCTTTTGGCTCAAATCTTAAAGTAGCACTAATTGGAATTGTCTCTTGTTTCTTTCACAGATACACACTATGCAGAGGGGAGGGCGAGGACGAGGTACAGGTCGTGGTCGCATTGTAGGTGCTCTTAGGGGGTAGAGGTCGGGTTCCTTCGAGCCTAGACGGGAGGTTAGGAGACCGGACATGTTTGACACACCTCGGGCCGAGTTCTCGTCCGAGGCCTACTTCGGTTCTTCGCAATATCGAGATGGGACGTCTACTTCACTTACGCCAGCTCGGAGCCTTTAGGATTCGGCGGAGATTCGACACATTGCGGTGGACTCATCTCTTCACCGAGGATCCGCCGGTATACCCGGAGCTAGTGAGGTTGTTCTTCGACAACCTTACCTATACGAGAGGAGGCTCGAGGCCAAGGACATCCACTTAGACTTGTCCTCGGGAGCGGGGTCTTCCGGACTCGGATTCGCTTCTCCACCCGGACACCGGGCTGAGATCTTGCGGGTTCCTTACTATCCACAGCGGTGTGTGTGGATACCTGCGGAGCGGATCTGGACAGCCATCCGATGCCGTACGAGCTACGCGAGATATGCTCTACGCTATGGGATAGCCGTCGATGCTTCACTCCGTGGACCAGCGGACGGACGACGGATTTTGCACGGACTATCGGTCGCATAGTCGGCCGAAACATTATGCCGAAAGCCGGACATCACCATCGGGTCACGGTGATGGAGGCCTTAGTCATCTACCGCATCTACATGGGCTTCGAGATCGATCTCTCCTACATCATTCAGCGGGTCATGCTGGACTTAGTTCTGCGGCCTAGCATGCGGAACCTTTGCTATGGGGAGGCTACCGACCTTGATCTTCGAGGCATTTCGGGGTGAGCTTCGAGGATACACCGGTGGACACCTGGTTCACGGGGATACTCTATTGGGACTCGGACCATTCGTCGGATGAGACTGCAGCGATCGAGAGAGATCTCCTGGGTCCGGAGGGTGAGGATGATGAGGAGTCGGAGGATGAGGATCGGGGGTCGGAGGATGGAAGAGAGGATTTCGGTCCCGATAGTGATGATCGGGCCGGTGATGATGCGGAGATATGCACGAGGCTGAGCCGGTGCATCACGAGTTTCCTTCATCACACTTCGAGGCGGTGGCCCTTCACATGTAGTTCCGGAGACTTCAGATCTTGGGGCACGAGATGAGATCGATGACTTCCATGCTAGAGAGGATGGAGGTCGGACAGGAGCAGATGTATGAGAGGATGGAGTCACGACGGGATAGGATAGAGCATCGGGTGACTCGGCTAGCGGAGGAGTTCGGAGCATACGAGAGATCGAGAGAAGATCACCTAGATAGACTTTGTACACTAGGATTTCCATTTATGCATTTCAAATGTAATCGTTGTAAAAACTTTTGAAATTAATGAAGTTCATTTTGTTTCACTTAATTATTGTATATTATGCACCTTTCTTTTCCTTGCATTAGTGACATTTGTTCAAGTATAATTATGGTATGTTATTCGAAAATGTTCTGTTATGCCTCAAAGGTTAAGTTTCTAATTCAGTGTTCTATTATCCACTTCTAAGAGTAGAAGAGTCATTTCAGATCAATGACTCAGGAATGTTCAGTTATTGTCTTTTGTGGTTAGGATCTACTCGAACCTTGGGCTCTGATACCAATATGTCACATCCTCCCAGCCGGTACCCTATCTGGCATACCCGAGAGTGTGATCCACAGCCCGAAGATCAGGTATCGAGTAATCAACCTCCCACATAAACAATAACATAATCATGAACAATCATAATAAAAGTGCGGAAGATAAACCATAGATCCAATAAGGAAAGAATGAATCATAAATAAATCAGAATACTAGATATAATCAGAGTGTCAAAACAGATAAGTAAAGTGAGGCAAAAATCCCACTCTACAACCAGCGGAAAAGTAGCTCTACAAGAGAATAAACTAGACAAAATCTAATCCCGGTAGCAAGTACAATGGGTAACTAAATTGTTCTCCACTTTATAGACAACATCCTTATAAGTGTAAATCTCATAAATGGCACAAGGACGCTTCCACTCAATGGTCGGACTAAGCATCGTACGGAGCATAACCACTTGCGGGATCTTCAGTGTAATTGTGGTAACCGCAATCACCTTCTTGGAGATATGCCTCTTCGCCTTGCGCTTCTTCATAGGGACCGTCATAATACTCAGTACCTGCAGGATAGTCTAACAAACATTGTACAATAAAGGAATGAGTTTCAAAGAAACTCAGTAAGGCAGTTAAATCCATAATAACATAAATGGCAGGATTTCAAAACAAACATAAATGCAATATGATATGAGACAAGCAATGAATGAATGAATCTAACTCTATGTATGCTGGTCTCTATTGGCAGACATGCTTTAAGTCATAGCACCGTACTTCTTTAGGAAGGTCTCATTCACTCATCATCAGTTGGTAATGGGTCCGGCATCCCTCGGGACATTCCATGGCTAGGGGTTAAGTCACCACTCTCTCACATCACCATTGGTCTAAGTACCGGCGCATGTCAGGGTAAAACCTAGCCAAATGCAAGTCTTCTACTTAGTTACATCAAGTCAGATCCAGATACGTCCATTCCTCGTCCCTGACGATCCTTTCCGGTATCCTTCACACTAGAGTCCTCATAGTTCCTGACTACGGACTCATCAACCCTATTGATCATCCACATATGGTAAACGGGAATCTCTCACGTCCTCTCACGGGTTGGTTATCGGTCTTGAGCGCCCGTGAGCCCAAGTCTAACCATATGCAACCCTACCAATAAATGGCCCCCACAATGTGATTCCTGTCCTCTCACGGGTTGGTTACCGGTCTTGAGCGCCCATGAATCCCCATTGCTACCACGGGTCATTCGGTCTCAATACCCCTCCGATTAGGGTCTGACATAACAGGACATCCTAGCCAAACACTACTAGACAATCCTAGATATGTCATCCAACAGTTTAGGAAGGTGTCCAGAGGGCATCTCCGGAAACATCCCATAATATTCCCGTAGTAGTCCAAGGACAGAAGTGTAAAAAGGACACCTCTCCTTTCCAAACCATACTTAAGCATACACATGCATCAATTCATATCATCACATATATGGTAACTTCATATATGGAAAGAAATCAATAATTACAATCACTTGTATATAGTTGATAAGTAAATCATACATGAGTCAATTCAATATGATTAAGCAATGCTACTGTAATCAAGGTTATGCAACAGTAGTATATCATTGTAAGAATCTAATTTAGGAAACAACTCAATGATATTCAAATATAGAAACTAGATTCATGCTATCTATGTAATTAAGGAAATAACCATCCTTACCTTTTATAACTCACAAAGGAATCCTAAGAAATCAAGTAAGATCTTGGCAAACTTGAGAAAAAGGTCCTAAACAAGTGTATACAACATATTAGGAAAGATCCCTAACAGAAAAGATACCAAAACATCCAACACAGACCAATTCTGGAGTTGCTGTACTCATTGGTCGAGTGGATTGGTCGACTGGTCCAGTCGACCAATCAATCGACCAATGCGACGATAGGCCTAAAAAAAAGAGTTTTAAGATATGAAATCCGAATTTGGTGGTTCAAAAGGGTACTAATCAAGGGGTAAACTACATCAGTAGTATTCTAACATATAGGGGACCTCAAAACACTAATCAAATCAAGACATCAAGATCCAAATTAGGAAACAAAAAGTTACCATAATTAGATCAACCATGGATCTTGATGAATTCGAAATAGAAATCAAAGACAAGAACAATAGGAGGATGGATCATTGCTTCAGGTAAAGGTATCATGAAAACATACTTAGATCTTCAAGGAAATAGGCTTAAAAGCATAAATCTAAATAAGGAAACAAAACCTACCATATATGTAACTACCATGATTCATGAAGAACACATAGTATGGTAGAAGAGAACAACTAGAGATTGATAGATCATGGATCATGAAAAGAAAACACAACAATTAACTACTAACATGATCAATATAGAAGATCCAAGGAGATCAGAATTCAAATCAGAAGTTTAACAAAGATTAGATCATGGTTTGATCATGATTCCTTCAAAAGCTTGCAATGATCATGCTTAAGATCATTGTTCTAGCCTCTAATCCTTAGGATGATCATGAGAGACAAGTCCAGAGATGTTTGCAACGGAGAATGCAGCATCTCCTCTACTGTCTCAACTCAAAAAGGAAAGAAAATAAGAGATGGAGGAGAAGAAGAGAGTGTAGACATACCTTTTGATGAAAAGCAAGAGTTTCGACGAAGATCCGTCAAGAAAATCACCAAGGATGTAAGGGAGATGACTTGCAGAGGTCTTTGGTTCGTTCCAAAGAGTTTGGAGGCAGCAAATACGAAGTAGACTCGAGATTGGACTTAAATAGAGCAATAAAAACCTAATTGCCAAAGACAGCACTCATTGGTCGAGTGGATTGGTCGACTGGTCCAGTCGACCAATCAGTCGACCAATGCTGACAGCAATTCCAAAACAGGGAATTGAAGACCCAGATCAAATCCAATCCAAAAGGGGTTTTGCACACATGTCAAGTGACTTACCTAATAGGTAGAAATGCCTTCAAACAAAGATAGAGAGCACTGCAAGTCCATCAACTAATCCGATCTTCATCAAGATTCAGTTTCCATAAATAGAACTTCATCATCAACTTTCATGGATTCAAAGCCAGACACCAAGTCCTCCACTGGGATGGCCCAAAGCTGACTTCTTACTTTACTTTGGGTCATCGGACCTACAAATAACAAGGTTTCGGGTCAAGGTTAGGGCTGGGTTTTACACCGAGTGTGTGATCCACAGCCCCGAAGATCAAGTATCGAGGAAATCATCCTCCCACATAGACAATTACATAATCATAAACAGGGAATAATCAAGGTTTTAATATTATAAACAAAATATCCAAATCAGGAAATGAATAATCAATATAATCAGAGTGCGGAAAATGATACCAGATGTAATCACATCAAAAGAAGTAGAGTGAGGCGGAAACTCACTCCACAGCTACAGCGGAAAAGTAGTGCATAAGTCTAAAAAAGAATTACAACTGTTTCTAAAGAAAAGCATGAAAGACAAACTAAACTTAAGAGTTTTCTATCTTATGGATGACATCTTCAAAATAGTGGACTTCGTCAGTCTAACATAGATATTCCAGCTCTACATTACGTCTAATCGTAGTACGCAACTTGATCACTTGCGGGATGATCAGGGTAATCTTGATTGTCGCCAACACCTTGCGTGTAGTACGCTTCATCGGTTGGCACATCGTCGTACTGTCCTTCGTAGTAGTCAGTACCTGTAGGATAATCTAACAAAACATTGTACAGAAAGGAATGAGTTTCGAAAGAAACTCAGTAAGGCAAGTTAACTCATAACAACATAAATAACATGCGGCAAATCATAACAAGATGCAATGCAGTATGAAACAGATAGTGTATGTATGCATCTAAACTTTATGTATGCTAGTCTCTATTGGCAAACATGCTTTAAGTCATAGCACCGTACTTCTTTGGGTCGTCAGTCACTCCCCCTCAGCCATCCTGGCACCTTGGGTCTGCCGGGGTAATTGGGTAAAGTCCTCATCAAACCATGGTTGAGGTTCAAGTCACCACTCTCTCACATCACCATTGGTCTAAGTACTGGCACATGTCAGGGTCAAACCTAGCCCAATGCAAGTCATCTACTCAGTCACATCAACTCAGTTCCAGATACGTCCATTCCTTGTCCCTGACGATCCTTTCCGGTATCCTTCGCACTAGAGTCCTAATAGTGCCTGACTACGGACTCATCAACCCTATTGGTTATCCACATATGGTAAACAGGAAGCTCTCATGTCCTCTCGTAGGTTAATTACCGGTCTTGAGCGCCCATGAGCCCAAGTCTATCCATATGCAACCCTCCAATAAATGGCCCCCACAATATGATTCCCGTCCTCTCACGGGTTGGTTACCAGTCTTGAGCGCCCGTGAATCACATTGCTACCACGGGTCGTTTGGTCTCAATACCCTTCCGATTCGGGTCTGATATGATGGGGACATCCTAACCAAACACTCTAGAAAGTCCTAGGTATGACAATCATTGATCTGGGAAAGCGTCAATGGGCAACCCCGGAAACATCCCATACTATTTCCGATAATGTCCAAGGACAGAAGTGTCAAAAGGACACCTCTCAATCCCAAACCATACCTAATCAAACACATTCTCAGATCAATCATGTCATACACAATCAACAAATCATCATATAAAAGAGAATATAAAGTCATGATATAATCATTTAACAATATAGTAATAAACAATTCATATAAGCTTGAATAATGAAAAAGAAAACATAAGTGAAGTGCTATTGTACCTACAGTAGTACATCAGAAGTATAAAGTACAAGAACAGTTCATAAACTCAGAGTTTCATAAGGTATAAACTCAAGAGTATACGGTCTATGTTATTACGAAATAACTGTCCAAAGATAATCCAAAGATCAAAGAGAGTAACTCCAAACTTAGCAAATAAACCCCTAACAAGCATAGATACAACATTAGGAAAGATACATAAAAGATCAGAGAGCAAACGAATTGAATCAGGTGAAAAATGAAGCTGCTACCTCCTTTGATCGAGTGCTCGGTCTACTGACCTAGTCGACCAAGCAGTCGACCAACCGAGTCAGTACGGAAATGTAAAGACTGATTTGGTCATAATTTCTTTGTTTGAAGTCGGATTGATCCAAAATTTGAAGGGGAACTTCCTAGAATGTATTAGAATCATTTAGGAAGATAAAAACATCAAGTCATGGTCAAAAGATGGGTTCTTGATTTGACTCAAGAAACTAGGGTTTCAACCTTTATGGCTCTCATGAAAAGGCTATGATCACAAGATGAAAGGGAATGATTGCTATCAAGAAAATAACAAGAAAAATCATTGAAAACCAAGTTTAGATTAACATAAATATTACCCATAAGGTTTCCCTCACATGGGAGATTACCAAAGGTTTCCAGAAAGATCATACCAGGTCAGTGTTTTAAGAAAACAACCGGGTTAGGGTTAAGATCTTGACGATGATCATAGATCTCAAGGAATAGAATGAGATCACGAAGGGATGGTTGCAAGGATGTAGCACCTTCTTCCTGATCTCAATCAAGAATAAGATTAAAGAAAAGAAATTCGTAATGTCGAAGTGATTACT